>NC_091946.1:3370000-3673385 GCF_041260155.1 Ptychodera flava
CCCTTAAAATTATATAAATAAAATGAATAAAATTGTACATTAAACACACAATCTGACGTAGAAAAGAACTTTATGTCAGAACTTTCTGTAAAAACGTTTTTTAACTAAACAAGGTGATTAAAGTAAATCCTGATTTGCGATCCACTCTTGTTACAAACTATTAGAGTTGACTCGAAGTAGCAGATGGCATGATTTTGCTGTATACACAAAAACGCTTTACTGTAATAAACGCAAATTCTAATGCAGGGTACAACAGTCAAAACAGTCAAAAAAGAAACACACTTGGCAACTATTGGATCAACAAACGATACGTACATGTGTGTCGGGGAAAGGGACAATGACACAAGGCTTGGTAAGCATATCAGTGCAACTTAGCGATGGCCTATGGGGCTGGGCGTCCGTGTCTCGGAGTGTGCACGTGGTCGCAGGCCAAAGCGAAGAAATAGGCCGGGGTTTAGGCTAATGGGCTGGAAGGTTAGGGTACGACAGTCTGGGCAACCTGACAGAGAGCAAGCAGTTTAGGCGGGAAATTGCACTTCCGGTACAGTACACAAAGCAACAGAGTGCACTCGGGGATACTACTTTATCAATGGAAGTAAAATGTAGAGTATTGAGGACATTGACTTGCGGTATAATGCGATTTTTCCAGAATACTTTAATCGCTTTGTAAAACAGAAAGAAAAGTCATAAACAAGTATTTTTGAACACTGTCTCTGTCACATATCAGTCATTCACCGTGACTTTTATTACCTTAACTTACAAAATGATTCAGTATATTTGATGACAGACGTGTGTTCACAGTAATTGCCGAAGACTGTCATTATCATAGCATGACATATTTCAGTAAAGCTTTCGATACTGTGTCACAAACTTTACTGTCACATAAACTGAGCGCAAATGGTTTCTCTGGCAAAGTTATGTCCTAGCTTACATCGTATCAACAATAACAACAACAATTATCAACAATAACTATGGTCATTCCACATATACAGGCTGTGTTGGCAAGCAGGACACCGGCATTGGTCATGATGATCGAATTATAGTAAAATTCTGTAGTTGATACATTGAAACAGAGTGGTGAAAAATTAGTCAAAAGTTACAGCTAATGTCCCTTTGATGTCGGAAGTGCTATATTATTACATTTAATAACAAAAAGAAACTGATCACCTCAATAACAATATTGCTGATGGGACACTATCCCGCGTTCATAGTGTTAAAGATCTTGGTATTCTTCTCACTTCACAGATGTGTTTTAATACTCACATTGATAGTATTGTCAGGAGAGCTTTTAGAATGATGGTTTTCATTAAGCCTACCTGCGCTAATTCTTCAAATATTTCTACAAGAAAGTCTTTGTAAGTGAGTCACGTGAGAAGCCATCTTGAATGCTGCATTGTTATATGGTCTCCATGGTAAGTAACACAATTTGATAGAATAGAAAGTATGCTGCAAAAATTTATTAATTTGTTAATTATTTTAAATCATATGTACAACATATTTCAGCAGATTACGATTCTCTTTGAAACAGGTTTATGCTTCCCCAACTAGTGAAGAGGCGTAAATTTTTAGATGCTACCTACTTTTGTTTAACTGTTCAATGCACAGTATAATTGTCCGTCTATTTTGTACTAAGTATCTTTTAATATACCAAGCAGACAGTACAGCGACGCAATATGTTCCGCGTCAGCGGCTCTAGCATTAAATCTCAGTAAACATTCTCCGTTTTTATGTGCAACTACACTTAATGACGTCTTTAAAGCTGATCCAAACATTGATTTATTTACTTCTGCTTCCACCTTTCGGTATGTGCTATAGAGTGTGTGCTTTTAACTCGTTTACCTAGTTTACTAGTTTACTTGTATTCTTTTTATTTGTGTTTCTTTTGATTGTGATGTCACTTTTGATATGTTACATGCTTTCTATTGTCTTTATCTTTTGTGTGTCTGTTTTTTATATTTTAAGGTGCCTGTAAATGGGCTTTATAGGCCCGTCGGTCTACCTGAATAAATATAGTATTAGGCTGCATTCACAGAAAACAGTCAGGGGGCTTGAGGAATTCAGGGGGGATTCGAAAATTTTTGGGGTAGTAGAGGGGGACTTGAAAGTTTGGACCTGAAATATTTTTGGTTCAGTTTTATTACGATTCCAAGGTTTGATGGGTATTTAAATGAAAATTTGATAACATTTTAATGTCATCCAATTGTTCTAATGTCAGTAATAATTAAACAAGATCTAGAACCATTTTGTTGCCTTTCATTACTTTTGTCTCAAAAAAAATCTAAAAATGTATGAATTTTCGTTATAAAAACAAACAACTAGGCCTAGTATCGGTGCGTAAGCTGCAACTGTTGATGTTTTCAATATTTCTATAAATCATATCAAATAAAATTCCTTTTTGTCTCCCTACAGCTTGATAAAACACACAATATTCAGTTTGTCGATAGAAGCCTGTATATATGTACATTGGGTGATAATCGAATTAGAGTCCAGACTGAAAGTCATTTGTCAATTATACAAATGCGGGTTACATATTCACAGGCAGTGTTGGCAAGCTGAATACTGGACAGTTCAACGCTGTAGGGAGTGGAACAAGAACGTAGATGTATAAATTGAAAAAATTATTGTCAAAATTGTCAAAATTCTTGAACAGTTACTGCCCTGCTACTGCCTACGGGGAGTGTCACTTTCGCTTGTAAAGACTAGACGCTTGTGACTATGAAGACTATGAGAATAATCAGTGATACTTCCAGGAAACTTGAAAGTTATCAGGGATTTTTGAATTCTGGCGTATGACAATAATCAAATATTTGAAGAAAACATATGGGGTCACCATGCTTGATTTTCTAATGGCACTCTCATCGTAAAATAACACAAAAGTAAAACTTTGTACAGTAAAGACTCTAATTTAAATGAAAAAATGTGACTAAATGGTTTTATTTTAATTTTACCAAATCCCATTATTACAACAAAAATTTCAGAGATAAAAACGTTTATTTCATGGAATATTTTAACCTTCCAGTATTGTCAATTTTGTAAAACTTACAAGAAGAATCTAATGTAGCCAGGAATTCACAATTTGCATACTCTCTCATGATCGTCATTTTTTGTGCTCTTCAGGAGGAGCAATTGACCTGGCCAGAGTTGGATAAACTCAAGTCCGGCTTTGACTGATAAATCCAAAAGGTCCACTGATGTGTTTAAAACACATTATATATAGACATATATATAGACATATGGTTTTACAAACTGCTAATAACAGGTAATGTTGAACATCTGCGAGCAGAACTGCCCAGTACATTTTATTTTTCTTTGTTTTTCTTTACGTGCATCCCTAATAAATATGAGGTTATATGATAAACTTTTGAGGGTATTGGGAGGATCCTGAAAAGAAAAGGATTTAAATCGCAATTCCTCCAGCTCCCCCCAAAAAAAAAACCGTATTTGTGAACGCAGCCTAAAGGCGTCATGCCAATCAGGCTTACGTGACAGTATACACCTGTCTGCACTGAAGGCGGGGAAACGTTTTGATTATGATTTTGTGGGTCTCCCCCCCCCCCCGAGATCAATAATTTATAAGATTTCGACAAAAAAAACCAAACAACAAGAAAACTTTAGCATTTTTTAGAGTTCGCTTGAGTTTGCCGAATGGTCTCAATAGATAGCTTCATGCTTTACGCAGGTGTGAATTGCGATGTGTTCGGGTACTACCGGAAATAACATTTTGTTCGGTCTCATCTCTCGCTATATGCACGTCACAATCTGGAGAGACCACAACAGTCCTAAAACAAGACATGTATCACATCACACACTGGTGTGATCTTAATAACATGTGTATTAACTCACAGAAAACAAAAGTTATGGTCCTTGGAACTTCTCAAAGAAAAGCTAGAATAGATGAATCAATTCATGTGTTATGTAATGGAGATCAACTGGAGTGTGTTACACATGATAAATTATTGGGTATAATTATTGATGATACCTTAAGCTGGGAAAAACAAGTTAACTCTGTTTGTAAAAGTATCGCATTTAAGTTACTTCAATCAAGCGTATTCGCCCCTTTCTAACTAAAAGGGCCATGATGAGTTTTTATAATTGTTTTATTTTACCCCATTTTGATACTGTTCCAACATATGGGGTAACTGTTCTATCAAACGTTTAGGACGCATTGAGCAACTCCAGAAAGCTGTTGCGAGAGTTCTTTAGATTGTGATTTTAATACTTCTAGTGAAGTTTTATTCCGTACACTGAATTGGATGCCATTCAGAAAACGGATTTTATATCATGAATCAATTTTAATGTATAAAGTACAAAACAATTTAGCTCCAGATTATTTGAATGTTTTTAATAGGATACACAATATTCACAGTCGGAATACTAGATCTGCTGCCAGAGAAGATTTATACATCCCAAAACATAGAACACAGTTCTTTAAGAAAAGTTTTACATACAGTGGTGTAAAATAAGGAACAGTTTACCGGTTGACTTAAAGTCATGCTCCTAATTGCAGGCTTTTAAAGACAAATGTAATTTCATTTTTTATGTGACACAGATGTTCAGTAGTGTAATGTTGTTTATTGTCCATTTGTCCATTTGTTTTTTGTACCTATTGTATGTTTTGCCTTTCATGTCTTCATGGATGTGTGCAATTTTTAATGTATATATTGTAAATTTTAATGATTTCTCGACACTGTGTGAGAAGAGCCATTGGCTCAACAGTTTATCGAGATTAAATAAAGTCTAAATAAAAAAATAAAAAAAAACAGGATGATATTGTTGCTCCTGTATCTGTCAATATTATGTTTTACACAGCAATAAATCCGCAGATAGATATCGCGACATACGCCTATTCTACTACTGATCAGTCACTGTTCAAGGGTGATGGACAGTTACACAGGACCTGAATCAGAAATTTCGGTCAGATTTTAGACCTCTATTCACAGACTGCATCGGGTCAGTCAGTGTGTGTTTGCATATACCGGTACAGTCATGAAATTTCTGACTTTAAACATTACTATATATTGGCACGGGTCTGAAACATACGTGTACAGACAGAACTGCAGATCTGAATTTCAGGTGCTGTTTCAAGGTCTGAAAATTCAGAATTTTTTCTGAAACTCAGAAACGACACGTTTTGCGACGAGAGATACCTTTAAAAGAAAATATGAGACTGTTTAATAACTTCCTTGATGCGCAGAACTGTATCATTCATCAAAACAGATTCTGATACGAGCATGAAACCTGTAACAACCCTGTGACAGGGGCTGTCCAGGATCTGTTGCACCCGTGAAACTTTTGTGTAGAAGAATCTCCCGGCCTTCATTCCTTTGGGTCTATCTCACGGAAGAGCTCTATCAAGGTATAGAACAGTCACGGTGATACCCTGGCTTTGTCACACGCATATGCACACTGCCATGCTCTATTTTATATCCTGTGTTCTTTTTATCTAGATGACTATCGATGTTTCCCAGCAGGCTTATTTAGAGAAAATTGAAAGCAGCTAGCCCATATCGAGTCATCAACATCGGCTCCATTAAATAAGCGAGGCCGGGAAGCGAGGTGACGTCAGACTGTCCACCAAAATGGCGCGAAGGCTCTGTCGGCAATTGCAATGAGACGCTGTGTCCATTTATTACGTACGTGAAGAATTGAAAGTAATATCTGAGTGTCCTTGGAACAATATCTCTGTTGGGACCGTATGTAATTTCTAATCTTGTACACAATATCAAAAACACAGTACAATGTTAAGTGATCATGAGACCATATGGCTGGTAATTATACCGAGCTGAGCAAAGGGTGGTCGTCGACCTCGATTAAAAAGATATTTCGTGCGAAACTTACACACGTATATATATATATATATATATATATATATATATATATATATATATATATATATATATATATATATATATATTATAAAATATTTTTATTCAGGAGAAAAAGCGTTCGACGAGCCAAAAAGTGGGTTATAACTTGAGTTATTAGGAGCTGGTTTTATCTCACATTCAGCTACAGGTGACGGAATTCCGTGTGTTAAGGAATGCCTATATACTTCTCCAGCTTAATACATATATTGTTTGACAATAAGGATAGAAAAAGCTAGGTGGTTAAAGATGAATCTAAATTACCCTAAATCACAACACACGTCGTAAATACGGAGCAACTCGTCTTAGAAAGCACTCGTGGAAAACTGTTAGGTGTTCACAGAATGTATTAAATATGGTAGATCGCTAAAATTCTTAAGTTTGGGGCTTTCTGTAGGCATTCTCACAGCGTTTCCACCAGAGTAAGTCTCCCAAACAAATCTGAGCAACAAATCGCCATCCTGTGCGTTATACCATGGAGCTACCAAAGAACCACCAAATTAAACCATACTAGTGTCTATGCTTATACCATAGACCATGGACTTTACGTCAATGCATCGGTCCTATGTGCTGGACAAGTTTTTCCGTTATATCGTACCATGCACCACTTGTTTGTGGACGGACCGTGTTCGAGATAACGATTCTGTTATCAGTGATTATATTTATCACATTAGGCAGCCACAACACACCCTAAACGCCCGCTGGTCATGAATCGCTTACATTAACTATAAATGTGATTTTAGCCCTTTATCTACTTTGAAAGATGTTTCCAACAAATCAATTTGCCTAAGGATAAAAATAATTCCTTTTTATAGAGTTACGTTTGAAAATTATTAATGTGCACAAAAGCACCAACACGTAGCTGAGTACCTCTGAGCATGGAGGTAGCTGCAAGGTCACCTCCATTATCTGAGCATGGAGCTAGCAGCAAACTTACCTCCATTCTCTAGCTCTGAGCATGGAGGTAGCTATGAGACTACCTCCATATTCTGAGCTATAAAACATCTCAACAACTTGAACTTTTGATTTGGATATTGGGGATTAAAACTTTTAGAATAGCCAGAACTCCAATTAGACAAATCGTGATTCAAAGGCGATATGTTCGTGAAAAGTTTAAAAATGACATTTTACCTTTTATAAGAAAAGCATATTATTTCATTCAATCTGTAAAATGACTTGTATTAAAACTAGATATTAGCCTAACCAGGGCGTCTTTAGCTATATCGAGAGCGTATACCCTAAAAAAGGCGACTTGTGTCTCTTCGTAACGTTAATTATCAAGAAACATTACTTAGATTGGAAACTGGTTGAACCGCCTTATTTTCCACTCCAGTCCATATTATTGAACTTTGACAAATAATACTTTTTCGTTGCAATATTTTAGAACATCTCAGTACGATCAAAATTATCAGCATTGATTATTTGCAATTAATCTATTTCTGTACTTTAAGTAATTTGTGTTATTATTTATTTTTAACGCTCTGCTAAGAGCATCAATCACTCTAATTTCCGACTAGGATATGATTATACTTGTATGTTTATATATATATATATATATATATATATATATATATATATATATATATATATATATATATATATATATACTGCATATATGTATATTGTGTATGTCTGTGTCTTTGTGTGTGTCTGAGTGCATTGGGTCATCGTTCCTTCCTCGGTGATCAACAGAAAAAAATTGTATGCAGTATTTGATGACACTGCTACCTGTACGGTGGTTTGTAACACTCAGAAAATGCACAGGATCATGTACATAGGCGACTGTGTTTTCTGGTACAAAGGGGCAAACATTTACTAGATAGCTCTGCGTGTTGTTTCGATCTGGTGAGCGAGCAAACATACAGTCATCCAATTCGTTGTACTAACTGGATGTAAAAAATAGATCTATTTTTTACATCCATTGTTGTACTAACTGAATTCAGTCTGGTAAGATCAGTCTTTCTGAGTACTAAAAGGAAAAAAACCCAAAAATGATCCAGATTAATGTAGTTTTTATTTATCTTTTGAAAAACGGAAATAAACATATTTACATACCGCTCACAGGACGTTCTCAACTTGAACGCGTACAATGTGGCCGCTATACGTCCTTTCGATACGGCTACAATATTTCATGACACGAAAATTTCTCGTAAAAGTACAAGTGGCACAAGAGTAGTAGCTCTCAAAGTTCACAGTGATCAAACCAACAGAGAAACAGAAATATTCTGCAGCATTCCTTGATCGATAACCTTCCTGTACCCAAGCAAATCCATGAAGCGACCACAGTCGCCCGTATTTTCTATCTTTTTCGCGAGGTCAAAGGTCATACGACCCCTCCATCCCTGTGCAGCCGCCGTTGAATTCCTTTTTGTCGTGTAAGCATACAACGCATGGTCGTTTTTCAAGTCCGCGACTGTATTTTTTTCCAGCCATTTTGTCACAATTTCAGGCAATTTCAAACCGAGAAAATCGTAGACTTTCCTGGCGACGTCATACGGTGCTGCCGCCATGTCTTCGTAACGTAACGGCACATACTGGTTCTTGGGCATCCATGTTCCTTTAGTTCCCAAGAGGAAATTCCTCATCATCGAAGTGCAGTAGACGTTCAATCGGTGGTCTAGATCGTCGTCCCAATGCTCAGTTGTCAAGGTGTACTGCGTGGCCGATCTTGACGCCTTCTGGTACTTGCTGAGGTGAAGTGGTATAGCCGACGCCATCATAGCCCTGGGGTCTCGAAGAACGTTTATAACTTTTAGCTTTATGTCTGCCAAGTTCATTAAATAAACCACCAGGTTCAAGTCTTGTATTCGAATTGTTTTGATCCCTCTGTATTTGAATCCGCTGCAAGAGTTTGAAGCGCGAGGCGGACTCATTTTGAAACAAGTCCCGTCGCCGTAATCGCATGTAGCACCGCCTCTCTCGAGCTCGTCCACCCAGACACGGACGATATCTCTTTTACCGGACTTCACTCGGGGATTGTAAAGGTTCGTCAAAAAATCTTTCGTCGTTTTCGTCTTGAAATTGCACTTGTACATATCCCTGAGCATTTCGATTCCTAGTACTGGTAGCATGGCGTCGTTGTCGTGTAGCTTCAGTGCTCGGAGTGGTTCGAATATATACAAAAATTCCGGATTTTGCTTGAAAAGCTCGCCAACGAACGATGACCCTGTCCGCATACTAGCCATAACGAGCACATTAACGTATTCTGTCTTTGTGTTGTTATCGCCACTCTTTTGATCCTGAACCATCTCCATATTATTCGTAGGAACAATGCGAGGAATCGACGACGCCCGATTTCTGTTGTTTTGCTTCTTGTAATCGCAGAATTTTCTGAATAGCAGCCTGGTGTTCACTGTGTTGTTCCTTCAGCAGTAACTTCACACCGTCGATGCCGTTGAGCGTTTCGTTAATAAGTCGCTCGGCTCTGCGCTCGTCGTTTCTCTCTACCTGCTTTTCGCCAAATCCGGCAACATGGCGTTCGTTACCTTTCATGTTGTTATCGTTCCGTTCCTCGGCGATATCGTCGTCTCCTGTGAGGGCCCGTAGTGTGTAGTTGTCATCAGTTTTCGTTGAATGGATTAAACTAACCCAGACATACGTTATGGATAGGTTCAACACGGTTAAAACAATCAGAAGATATAAGAATCTACGTGTTCGCATGGTCTCCACCGGCATGTCCGTATCATGGAGTCGTATGTAGTCGTTCTAAGCACTTTGTTACGTAATTCGGATAGTTATTCAATGTTGATCGCAGCACTGCACGGCAGTATAACATTACGATCTAATACAAACGGTAAGCGGCCATTGACCGGAGCTGAAGAACGTTTAGCACAGTCGATAAAGCAGGTACCTCTATTTATCATACCTAAAAATGGCCTTGGGACTAAACTTGTCGCAGGTGATGGAACGAAGTCGATATTCTCAATATTCGCAAGGTCCTACAACCACAACATGCAATCGCTTTCCGTGCATAGAGGTAAATATTCCGTTGGGTTCATCTCATGCGATTATAATGCTTGAAGCATTGATATGGAGGCTTACCGTGTTCTGGAAATCCAAAATAAATGCATAAGGTGTACTTGTGACGTGTCATTCGAGATGTGCCGGGCAATCACGTGGTGTGTTTTAAGAGCGTTACCTTTACGGCGTTACCTATACCGTGACAAACCGAGTGAGCTATATACCTGTCACCACCACCCTTGCTTATCATTGTAAGCCTAATATTTGCATATGAATGATAAAGGTATTCCTCTGTACACAGTCTATGGACCAACAGATCTAATGAAGTTGTACCATGGCCTGTTTAGTCAAAACATGGGGTAAAAAATCTGCAGAATAGAAATCGCTTGAAAAATATTTGCAGCGATTCTGAATGTTCAATCTGTTCTTATCTGTTGTTGACCTGGTCTTGTCAACTTCAGGACTTGACTGCCGACTACGTTTACGGACGCTGCCGAAAGAAGCCGATGGATTCAGACACGTTCAACGCTGCCGAAGGAAGCCGAGGGATTCAGACACGTTCAACGCTGTCGTAACGTGTCACCTGATCAGAAGCAGCTGATCAATTGATAAATTGTGACCAAATGTATCTGTTTCCCGCCTAATTAAAATCGGCAACTCTAAGTTATTTTGAACAAGATTAGTCTGGAGAGATTAAAGTTTGGACTGGGAGGGAAAGTGAAAGCTGTTTGCAACCGTAAGATTTGAACTTTTCCCTCCCCTCATTCCAAGTGCTCACCCGCCCACCTACTAATCGCTCGACGAACACACGAATAGCTTTGTGGCTACCCCAATGCTATCAGATGTCGCAAAATTAAGAGTTAGAGGAATCGTCCCTGTGCTGTGGTTTCGGTCTGTCATATCATATATTCACTGACTGAATAATTACTCAGCCTCAGTGAATACTTTAAACTTCGTCGAGAACCGTGTTATGCCAACTCAACAACTGGCGAGCAGACTGTTAATATACCAACAATATGTATGTAAAAATCTCTTATTGATGAAATAAAAACAGAAAAATAAATTGTACTGAATTCATACATACATTGTTGACCCTCGAGAAAAACAGTTTCTCGAGGGTCTTATGATTCATATTATATTTATGAAGATTAGGACAAACTACAGATTGATGGCTGGCAGAGTCTAGAACCGTAAATATTCATTTTGTCATGTACGGCAAACAAGAAAGCGATACAAATACATCGGCCAATGATATACACTTACAACAAGAAATGACACCTTGCGGTATATTGTCTGCCAATCAATAACCGTGACGTCTGCCAATTAACCAATAGGTTAAAATTTACATAGTACATCAGCTGCCTATCACCAAAACATTTACAATTCTCTTACATCTGTACATTAATAATTAACTGTTCATGGCCTGCAGGTGAATCTAAGGTCACACTACACCGTGCATCGTGAAACCATAGACCCTCGAGAAAAGTTCCCGAGGGTCTATGGTGAACCGAATTAATTTCAGTTTTCGAACGCCGAGGATGGTGAGTTCGAGACTCCAACACGGTGTTGTGCAACTGAGCAAGGCATTTTACTCCTCATTTCTCCATTTGGTAGTAAGTCATGAGTCCCTAATGCTGTAATTGGGTTCACCTTTTGGATTAATTTAGTAATAAACTAAAAAAAATGACAACTGAAATCATATTTCAATTTAATTTTGCTATCGGCAGTTAGTCTGCTAAACGAATAATAATTTGGTTCAAATTTGGAATAGTACTTCGCTCAGACGTCTCTCAAGTGAATCTCTACCACTGAAAACACACAATATGTACCACGTTCAATCACTGGATATGTTCAATTAATGCGGCCAACTTTAATTGATCTACATTTCAGGCACAAAAATAAATTATGCTGTTCCGATAACATGATTTTCAAAAATAGGATAGGTAGGTAGTTAGGTAGGCAGGAATTTTTTTCCAAAATATTTTTATTTTTAAATATGCATTTTTCAGGGGCTCAGGGCGATCAAACACTGACCACAACATTTCCAGAAAAACGTATCATACATATAAAAGGGATAAAAACATAAAAGACATCCTCGTTCAAGCAAAATTAAATGCCAGGTAATGAATGCGTGATTTTAAGGGTTTTTCTTTCATTTTTTTACTTCCGTGTTTACGTAGCTCTAAAAAGTTAAGGGTCGGCAGGAAAAAATAGGGGGGTGATTTTTTTTCTCGGCCTCATATTAAAAATCACACCTATCCACTTTTATATTGGGGGAATAAGAAAAAATGTCGAATTCCATCATTGGGTTAAAACCATCATTCCACTGTAGGGTTATTTATGTAAAAAAGGCCAATTCTTTATCGTCTTGAGATCTAACAAACGTAGTGCTGCGATGCGAATTCATTTTGTATATTTTGAGCCTCATCAGTGGAAACGTAAAATAAGCTTGTGTAGTAGACACGAAAAACGTTTATTATCCGTCTATGCTTCAACATGCTGGAATGCGCTAAAGAGAGCAATGCAGTCTATTGTATGGTGAGAGTCTTGATAGCCTCGATGACCACACCCTTGTGAAAACCAGAATACTGTGAATAGAATACTGTACATTCCGTCACAGACACTTGAAGAAAAGAATTTATAAACACATTTTATGAGTGTGTGACTACAGGCACCTTTCCACTTTATATACCTTTATAACAGAAAAGCGTCAGCAAACTTTGCTATTGTGTGTCTGTGAAGTAGCAGATCGCCAGTCCGTTCTCGTCAACGTCCACCCTCTGGTTTGAAGATTAAAACTTGAGGTGCACTTTGGCCCGCACACGCTCCTACAATATTCCGACTCGGAACAGTGACGGCGCTCTTCACGTGCCGACGCCACTGCAACAACTTGTCAAAATTCTAGTAGAACGCGGAAGACTGTGAGGCTACCTGCTACAGAAAAGTATGGTTTTGTTAAAATGTGGACTTTGAACTTAAAACGTTTCTGGCAGAGTCAATGCTTTATGAGTGAGATGTGACTACTATCAACTCTGAAAGAGTAGGGCAGCCTTTTGAAGAATGTACGACCCATTTAGGGAAGTTGAAACACCTTTGTCCTCTAGTCTGAACGTCTGGTAATCAATATACAATTAACTCTTTGAACGCAAGCTCATCTTCATCAACGAAACATAAAGGAGCGGCGAGTAAACCCGTGTAAAAACTATATACATGTTTATTTATCTGACATTAAAAAACCAACGCTTGAAGGCGACAGATTCGCATGTCCTTATTTTACGTGTATTTTGCACAGTGGACAAACCGCCATGGTTAGAACGTCTTTACCAAATAGTTCTTTGACCTGTGGCTCCATTTGAAATTGAAGTTGATGCAAAGCAGGGTGTCTAATATGAATAAAATTTCGTATTTTTATAATCATCATAAGACCACTCGGTATTTAATTAATAGTCGCGCCAGCGGCTTACTGACTACGCATGCGCTTATTCATAATATACTATGCGAGTAACGGAAGTGTACCCTTCTTTCATGGGCGCCGCCATGTTTTTTTTTGAATACTCGTAAATAAACAAATACGAAACAAATTACATTATTTATCAACATGCCTTTCATAAAATATACCTCTTTTATTAGCCAGTAAATGTTATTATGCACCTTGTCGCTGATACAAAATATCGTTTGTATAGATAAGGGGAGAAAACTGTCGTGCATATGAACGGGGCATACGCAAAGAATGCTGGGATTGAATTATAGAAGAGCGCCCCCTGTGTCAATAATTAGCCAGTTTTTAGACGGAACGCTATAGTTTCCGTGTAGTTTTCAGCTTGCAAGTGGAAGTTGGGCAGTGCGGTTACCATTGCAATGATAATGATTGCATAATACGTCCCTTGTTTAACGCAATAGGCTGTTATCATTGTAAAAATTGCCAATTTTTTTCCAAAATTTTTACACGCTACAGAAATCTATACCTGCCCTGCTGTAGGTGTTGACGTCGTGTACGTACGTGAACTGCTTTCATCAGAGGGAAACTGGGCATAGTTGTCATATATATTAGTAAAAGTTTATGAAGTAACAATTACAGTTTATCATGAATCAATACAAATAACATTGCCAATCTTAACCCCTGGCGCGACACCAAGGGCTGAGCCTATATAATATTAAACTCATAAGTAGCCGCTGTTATCAACATTGCGTCGTTTATGGTATACAGTGTCTTTTCTGTGTCATTAAATTGTCAACTGAGTGTAGACGTTAACATCTTCAATCATTGACCCTACAATCGAGTCTATGATTCAGTAGTCTAAGTACAAGATCTTCTGATGGGTGCAACACATACGTAAGTTATAAGAATGAAATACTACAGGGCTTAAGTATGATTTACGCCACGGTCGAATGTGTGTTATACTGCGCAGTGTTCTCTAGTAAACATGGCGACTTTGCAACTTGCAGGAATTCCAAGCTGCTCAACTCACCGCTATACCAGAATATCTGTAAGGACCATAAGTGGTCCCAGTAAGAATTTTATCACCCACTTCCCTCGTCACAATGCCCCCCGTTTACACCAGCATACCACGAACAAACAGAGACAGACCATGAAAGCTACTGAGCATATTTGGACAACCGGCCAAGTCGGGAACGAAGTCGAGTATTCGTAGTTTCCAAGAAACGCCGATCGGTATTCCATCACCATACGACAGAGGCCGTAGGTAAAATTTCCCGACATGATAAATCGATTAACTTTGTCATGTATGTTTTCCACATAAACGCCGTACTCCAATGCGATATCCGCCGTTCTGCCCACCGCTGAATAAACCTAGTAAATTGAGGTAAAACGAAATAAATGTTATATCTTATCTATGGAGGTGCTCGCTTTCACGCATTGTGCAGAAATTTTTTGCCCTGTCATCACTCGAAATCAGCAGAAAGCAGTTCCTCAAGCTCAATCCCTTATTTCCCCATATTATCTATAAATTTACGAACTAGAATACTGAAATACACCCGTTTTAAGAAGAAACATAAAGGCAAACTATTTTCTTTCTGAAGGTACGCTCACCAGCGTTAGACACTTCTATTGGCTGGAACAATAGACCCTCGCATAGACCCTTAAGAAAACCCTGATTTTCTCGAGGTTCTCGATGGTCTATGCTGGAAGTGAGTAGAATTGTATGGAACCGTGACGTGAATGCATAACGCTCCACCCTTACCTGTTTTGTCTTTGCCGCTAATACAATGACGACATCGTCTTTGCAACTTCCATAATTCCATTCATGTAACAAGTACTCGGCAAATCCATTGACACTGAAAACAAGATTATTCAGGAAGATGAAATATTGCAGATGACTTAACGTTGTTACATTTGACGAGAGGATGCTATCACTACAACGAATGGTATTATTTTACTAAAGTCAATTTGAGAAAGACTCAAAGGCCTGACTTAGTCTGTTACATGTTTTCATTGATCAAACATTACTGCAATAAGCTTATTTGCAATCGTACAAACGTTTTCAATTGGTTAGATTTTCGATCCGTCAAATTCACCAGTCCGCGAGAAAATCGTGTTGGGTTGTGTGTGAATTCTTCGCCCCATAAATGTCTCTGTATTTACATTCTTGAAGTCACTCGCCGTAGGCTAATGAGTATTTCACACAGAGAGTGAACGAACGGTCATCGATTTATCAACACCAGATTCAGACAATCACTGCATTAAGTAACAAAACTGGCATGACTGACGTCTTCTGTTGAGATGTGTCGAAGCTAGTTTGACTCTCTGCTACAACAAAGAATGGATAATTTAACACTTCGGATGATGCAGCGTCTGAACGTAGCTATATCGAAATAGTTTACCCTGCTTTTTTACTGTCAGCTCGAGTTGATACACATAACTTATCCGAATCAGCCACTCTAAATTTTAGCGCTTTCTTCTAAACTTGGGTGCACATTTCTTTCCAGCAAAGCCAACATCTAATGAACATCTCTCTGTCCCTTGTATCAAGTTCCTTGTTTGTCTGACCTTTCACACCACACCAAACAAAATCCTTTCCACTTCCTTCTTACCTTAGTCCGTCCATGGCATCTTTCACAATGGCCACAGAGACAGTGTATCCATGCTGGTCAGCCTTGCAGACGGTGCATTGAGAGCATCCGGTATCGTTTCGTATGGAGAAAAGAATTTCATCGAGTTTGTTTGCTGCAAAAGATACGGAGAGATCAAAGATAATAGGACTAAACTCAGGTAAGTTCCTTCAAAAGGTTCTCAAACTCAAGAAATTATCATTGTTAGCAATTTGCTGATGTAGTCAATGTTGAAATATGATATCATCATAATACGGCTCGGGCATCATCAGTATTTCGATCATGACCACCATCCCTTGGGCAGGCAATAAATCGTGATATTGCCCAAGCTCTCATGTGTTATCATTTTTTATTACACCGAACAAGCAAACATGCAAAGAAACAAAAACACAAAGACTTCTTCGAGTACAGTTCGCCTTCTGAATCCGGACCCAGCGTAAAATGTTGTCAGTGCCGAGTCTAGGGTTGCCGCTAAGTTTTGCCGATCTCCTCGGTGGCGCATCCAAATTTTTGCTTGCATAGTCGCTGAACACAGAAATTTCATTCCTTGTTGCCATTTTCGTTCGTTTGCTGTTTACTTGCATCAAAATATCGTCTAACTGTGCCGGTGACAGCTCTGCGTGACATTTCGCAGCCATAAGTTGCCAACTGCAAAGTACAACAAGCGAACGACAATTTGTTTTGCGCAGAAAGGATGCACAGTAAGTAAAATGACGTCATCCATGTAATATCAAATGCAGAGGGCATCATCACATTCGCAGAGGGCATCATCACGTTCTTTTACATGTCACGTGAGTCGTGTTTAACCAATGGCAGTGCACGCTGAATGAGTGAGGTGTAATAATAAAGTAAACAACATACACCACGGGGAAATAAGGTCACTTGGTGTTATTGGTCATGGCAAGAGTGTAAAAAATAATAAATTCATGACTATGTGGATAAAATTTAATATTTTTGTCATTAATGAATACTTACAAAGTACCCTACTGCAGTCGAGTCCTGAATGATGATTAGTATTTATGCCAAGTTACTGTTGAGAGAGACTGCCACGGCAATACTATGACCACGCATCGTGCAATGCTGAGCTGTCACTGTTTTGACCTTTTATACTTTTGAGGGTCTGCACTACAACTGCGTGAATTTGGCATAAATACTGATTATCGTTCAGGATTCAAGTGCAGTTGGGTCTTTGGAAAGTAAAGAATAAAGATAGAAAGTTAGGGACTGTCAGTTTCTTCGGCCTGGGGGGGGGCGGTGGAGTGGCTGACCCCCCCCCTATTCCAAATTTTGAAACAGGGTGACCCCCCCCTATTCCAAATTTCAAAAACAGGGTGACCCCCCCCGGCGCCGACATAGGTAAAACAAAAGGTGGACATAAATTATATATATATAATATATAATATATATATATATATATATATATATATTATATATATTAATATATACATATATATATATATGTATATATATTATATTTTACATTTTACATATATTCATATTTAAATAGTCATTCTATGTTTTAATGAAATTGTTGACATGTCAGTTGTAAGATAGGAATTTCAAAGTGTCAATCTTAAAGCGCAGTGGTCGTCGCGCTGCGCATCCTCCTGAGGGGGTCCTCCTCTGTTGTAAACAAATCCAAGAACGCCGCACATGTTACGCGTTGATTGTAATGGTTGCGATATTGCCGCTTGTTAAAATGGCGGCTGATCTGTCACAAGCATACCAACTAACCAAATGTAACACGCAATAAAAGGTCAATTAATCTAAGTTAAATATCTGCTGAATATTGAACAATAATTGCACGCTGGATGAGAACACATTTGCTCATGATTTTCTTGAATCAGTTGAATGGGGCTCGGCTACTGTTATCGCTCGAGCCATGCCATAGAGCTAGACGTACGCATGTACGCATGTATACCCTTGCTGCGAATCCGTAGCCTCTACCACTCGGGTAGGTTGGTCATTGGAGTGGTAGGGCTACGATGTGTAATACGCAAATATCGCACAGGATACGGCCTTGGCCAGAAATTTTCAAAGGCACAAATTTGACATACTTTTCGAAAAGGACCGTGTCCGGTGTTCATATAACCTACCCGCTCAACAATTACTCGGTATTTGTCATTTTTCTCTCCTCCAAATGGATTTTTCGCAGCAAGACCGACGATCGCCTTGCATAACCGCCATCTTGAATTTAAAGCTGCTTGACCCATGACGTCATGCAAGTCTCGCAAGTTCCCGTTCCTACTTCATTTGCATTCAGATATCAACAAACAACACGTGCGCTGACTAGTATTGCTGTCTCAGCATTGTCGGCTACGTTATGCGAATTTTCGCGTGGTAAAAAGTGAATGAATAGAAAGCAAATTACTTTTAACTTCAAAAATTGTGAATAAAATATGTAATAAGTTTATAAATAAAATAAATTGTTGAATGACACTAAACTTCTCCAACTATTATCCATCATGCAAATTATGTTAAATTCCCCAGAGAAATTTTACATTATAGATCATGATGTTCTCCATCACATGTATCACAAAATAAATGCAATGATCCTTTTATTACCATATCGTAATATTAAACAAACTTGGTAGAGCTGATGTGTGGAGTTGCCCTTATTTTCCTTTACATCTTTCACATTTTCTGTTTTATGAATGCCTTCCAATGGAGACTTGTCTGTAACCTTTGCTCTCCCCAAAGACTTCTCCACAGTTCATACATTTGACCTCCATAATGTTTCTGAACTTGAACTGAACCAACACCCTAACTTCTTACTAAATTTCAAATGAAGGACCACTTATTATTATTATATCCTTTATTAATCAAATATAAAAAATTGAATGTGTTGTGGTGTACACAGTCTAAAAAGAAATATTCCACAATATATAAAATACAAAGAGATCACACAGATTAAAAAGCACAGTTCCAAATAACAGACAAAGCACTTGTCGATCAACAACAATACAATTTAAATAATTCTAACAGTAGCCATTAATGAGTTTGTTTTTATGTTTTTTTCACCTGTTAGAAAATTGGTTTAGAATTCTCACTGCTGAGGGTACAAAAGTATTTCTAAACCTGTTTGTGCGGCACCTTTACTGAATAGTATCTGGTACCAGACCTCATTTTAGTGAAATTACTATTCAGTTGATGCGTTTTGTCAGACAATGTAGTTGTAGATTTGTTTTTCACTGATTTCATATACAAGTCATCAAAACTATACAATTGTACGCCTAGAATATTCCTAGCAGCTTTGATGATACGATTTATCTGAACTTTATTAGAAGAGGAAATACTACCGCCCCAGCAAGAAATACAATAACAGATGATTGACTCAACCGTTGATCTGTAAAACATACGCAAAATGTTCCCGGATACACAAAATCTATGCAACTTACGCATAAAATACAATCTTTGCTGTCATTTACGGTTTAACATATTCACATGGTCATCCCAAGAAACCATGTTTGTAAGAAGGATCCCAAGATATCTAACTATTAATTTACCCTTCCAACCTCCTCACCTTTGATTTTTAACAGAGGTGGACTGATTTTGTTTTTCCTGAAATCAATTATCATTTCTTTTGTTTCTTTACATTCAAAAACAAGCTTAATTATTATCATCACACCATGTAACCAATCTGTCCACTTCTTGCTTATAGATTGTGTCCTGATCTGCTGTAATGAGGCCAATTAAAGACTTGTCGTCATCATTACTGTCCGCGTGTATGGGGGTACAATCAGATGTAAATATGGTAAATAATGACGGTGATATAACCGAGCCTTGAGGCGAGCCGGTATTTGTCAATCGCACATGCGACCAAAAAATCTGCAACCCAATAATTAACTGCCTGTATACTGACATATTTTTCAATTTTCTGATTAATAAGTTTGGTGAAATAGTATTAAATGCATTTGAGAAGTCCACAAATAAAATTCGAACAGATGCATTGGAAGTATCAAGGTGTTGTGTGAGGGTATGTAGAAGACAGAGAACTGCGTCTTCCGTACTCCTGTGTTGGCGGTAAGCAAATTGCAGTGGGTCTTGGTACGGTAATGTTTGAGAAACCAAATATTTTAGGAGGATTAACGACTTAAGATGTCGTTATGTGCGCCTGCATTATACAATTATTTTTATACAACTATTTTTATACAATTATGTTTATTTATAAAACAAAAGACTCTTTCATAATATGCATGTCAAGCCCCTCCCCCTTCCAAATTTAAAAAAAATGAAATATAAAAAAGTGCAAAAACACAACTCATTCCAAATTTCTTTTCTTTTATTTCCTTTTATTTACAATATTTACATTTCCGGGTTTTTTTGCGAAAATACGCACAACGTTGCCGACAATGCGAAGTGTGAAAGACGATGGTCGAGCGCACGTGTTGTCTGTTTACTAGAACGGGAACGTGCGAGACTTGCATGACGTCATGGGTCATGCAGCTAAAATTCAAGATGGCGCTGACTTCAAGGCGATCGCCGGTAACAGTTGGAAAAACCCGTTAAAAGTAGGTAAACTTGAGGAATACCGAGACATCTTCCGATGGATAGATGCTAAATGGACTTTGGACCAAGTCTATGGAAATTATTTCTGTAAAGATCGAAAATTGGCGTTCAAATTCGCGCCGTTCGAAATTCCGTGCGCAGCGGCATAGTGCATGTGTAATACTATCCTGTGCGATATTTCAGTTCTTCACATCGCAGCCCCCACTCCCAGCAGAACACGTCAAGGAGTGGCAGGGCTCGTTTTCGCAGCAAGTATACGCCAACAGACTATCAACGACCGGGCTCTAGTTTACGACATCGCTAGCAAGGACGAGAGCTTTCATTTCAAGAGGCCCGACAGGAGTACAACAAGTTGTACAAAGACAACAACTCAAACTACAGAAATCTACAGCTCGCAGAGCAATGCCCGCTGCAGCAAGAAGCATCTCTGCATCTGTTCCGTTCCGTGGTCTGTATGAACGTCCGTGTCAAACCGGGTATATACTATATGGCGCGCTACACTCGGCTGTGGAGAATCCAACTCAACTACAACAAAGTTTACCCCTTTTTTGGGGTCCGTTTTGGGGTGCAAACGAGAATTCTGAGTACAGGTATCAAGTCAAGCGAGGGACCTTTCATAGGTCTTCTTGTTATGTGGGGTTTATCTCACTTGAAAGAGGATTCCGACCTACCCGGCAATCAGGAGGTACAACAACGAAGTTTGCCCAGCACCGGTAGGCCTACACCAGCTAGCGGTTGGATCACTGCCATGACCGTGCACAGGCCCGGGGCACAGGATCTCTCGATACGTCTATGCTCGGTGTAGCCGTGCAATTTTCCTGCCAAATGCCGCGAAAACCCGCTCGTTTTGTCTATTGTTTCCTGACATTTACTATTTCTTACCACGTAATACTAGGAGAAGTAAGACATGGTGATCAACAGTTGGTTGTGGGCCAAGTCGTCGCGGGCCGGCCGGTACGTTGTGGGACCGGATTCTCTATATCCGTGTACGTCAACGCGCGTACGCGGTGACCGTCTCCCAACAACATCTCCCGTGTCCTGCTCAGGCTAGCCGATCATGGTCTTGAGTGTAATTTTTGTGTTAGGCATTGTGCTTGTTGCTGGTCTACATATATAGGCAATGTTGATCATTTAGTTATGTATTTTCACTGTACTGTACATAGCATTGTGTATAACCAGCGTGATCGCGCGCGATCAAAGCTTTTTGTTCACTGTGTCTGCGTACAGTGAACTCAGCGACATAATGTTGCTGAGTGTAGTGTCTCAATGTTCGTAGCTCTACACGAGTTTATACCACTGAAGTTCGTTTCCGATCTTAATATTTTACTATTGCATGATGTTGAGTCTTACAAAGGCCTTAACAAAGTGGGGGACTGCTCCCATCTCACTCCTATTGAAGTTGAGAAGACTTATGTTTACAAAAATTTATGTTTATCAACAAAAAAACCACGCAAGCGCGGCGCGACGACCACTGCGCTTTAAAGTTTGAATACAGTACATTTTGAATGAGCTGTATTTTGAATGAGCTGTGAATGTATTTCACACTTTCTATGCTTAACCAGATGTCCTGAACTGTTGTACAGAAATGGATGACAATCATTAAT
This sequence comes from Ptychodera flava, assembly GCF_041260155.1. Classification (NCBI taxonomy): domain Eukaryota; kingdom Metazoa; phylum Hemichordata; class Enteropneusta; family Ptychoderidae; genus Ptychodera; species Ptychodera flava. The sequence goes on from NC_091946.1 coordinate 3,392,007, forward strand.
ATCAAAGAGGAAAAAGCAGTGAATCAAAAACTTTGATGGGTGTTAAGACTTGCCAACCATCCAATTAAATCTCCTGAGGAGCCATAGAGAGCTTTTTTAGCCAAATCTGATGTGTACAGTGTCTGAGGAGACCTTCTTCTGTAACATTGAAACCATAAAAGCACAGCTAATAATGACAAAAACTGCCTTTTTAACTGTTATTTTGTTCATAAAAAAGCATCTTTCTACAGAAAACCTGTGACACAAAGGAAAATAATTGCATCAATGAGAAGGAAAGATATCTCGTCATTTTCTATCCCTAAAATAAGTCACTGTATCAAATATATATTGTGAAATATTTGTGCATGTTGCTTTCTCATACTGAATTCTCATAGAGAGAACAGAAAAGTATCAGGAATTTGTCATCCTTTTCATATGAAATGCAGATTTCATAATGGTACACTTTCACTTAGCAAACATCAAGAATTTCAAGATATCTCTGATTTTTTAAAGTATTGCGCCCGAAGGGCGCGCCGAAAAATATGAAACATCCTGATATCTCTGATATATATGCCTTGTATATTAAAGTCATGCACCTGAAGGGCATGCTGAAAAATGTCTGATATATTAAAGTAATGAGCTTGAAGAGCACGCTGAAAAATATTGAACATACACTATCTCTGATGTATGTATGCTTGATATGTTAAAGTTGGGCGTGCTGAAAAATATGACTGATTATTAAAGTTACGCGCCCGAAGGGCGCGCCGAAAAATACAACTGAATGATGAAATTTGTGGCTGACACTAGCATTTAGGCAATGATGAGCCTGTTTCAAAATTCAAAAACACAATGACCCCCCCTATTGGGCATTTCAAAAACATGGTGACCCCCCCTATCACCAAAGTCAAAAACAGGGTGACCCCCCCCATGAATCCACCGCCCCCCCCAGGCTGAAGAACTGACCAGTCCCTTAAACCAATATTCATAATCCTATGTTTATTAATAACAGGGTCTGTACTACAACTGCGTGAATTTGGCATAAATACAGTTCACCATTCAGGATTCAAGTGCAGTAGGGTACTTTTGTAAGTATACAGTAATGACAGAACTATCAAGAGTTTATCAACAGTATTTATAATCATGACATAAATTATTAATTTTTTACACTCTTGCTATGACTAATAACGCCTTATTGCCCTGTTACACCCGTGGTCACTTTACTGTTGATTAAGCCTACTTGATGCAGTCAGAAGTTATGTTTGTATGAAGACAAAACAGACCCTGCCAAAGGTTGTAAATGAGAGCTAACGATGGCACCCTTTGTTAAAAATTGAGACACAAGATACCACTTCCAAAGCCTCTATGCGATAATTTTACAACCCCAGATAGAGCTGGTTTTGCCTTTGTACAAGCAGAATTTCTGACTGCATCAAGTGGACACAGTGAAGTGGCCACGGGTGTGATACTCGTCTTCATCGTGACGCGTTTGTCCAACTTATGTACACATATGTATGTACAATATTTGTAAATATATGATTTTGTTTTTGTGTATGTGTGTGTGTTTGCACGCATGCATGCACACATGAATGCATACATTATATTACATGAATTTACCACGGTCAAGTCAGACAGACATACACACAATCCTACCGTCTTTAAAAGATAACACCCTTTCAGGATCACACACAAATGATTTCTGCCCTCTACGTCCACAGCGGAAATAATCCAATTGGGGATTAGGAAAAAATGGATGCTCCAGCCGATGGGCCGTACAGGAAGGTACAGGTAGTATGATGATAGCCAAACTTGAGACTATGTATAACTCTACAAGGACTCGTAAGGGCGCCCTCATCATCACCGGGCCGGAGTTTCGTGTATCTGTCGTTCGGGATGATTATCACTGGCTGAAATCTGAAAAGGAATATTTCACTTTCAAGGCGGAGTTTCGACGAGTGGACATATAGTGTTTGTAAACAACGGCATCGTCCATCGAACAATGATGATGATGATGATGATGATGATGATAATAATGATGACTATGATAATCATAATCATGAAAATGAGGGTAATGATATTGATGATTTCCGAGGATGAAAATGATATAATATGATTATGATGTAGGGCAGTTTTAGCAAAGATGATGAATACGTATATAACAAAGGTAAAAGCGGCTTTGATGACAATGACTATTTCATTGCTTTTACAATTTCGCCCATATATGCCTTTAGGTACGATCATGATTGGTTTCTCTAGCTTGTAGCGGTTTTCAAACATATTGTCGTGCCTTGCAGGGCTCCACGCGTACACAGAATGCTCAACTCGACAACATAGCTTGCGTGTCAATTTCGATCATTGTCTGATCGTGACTTGGATCATTGTCAGTGTTAACCAAGCTAGGGTTGGCTACTTTTTGACCCTGGGTTATCGTTCATTCAACAAATCTGAGTATGGAATATACCTCACCTCTGCGACTATGCTTCATATGATTACGCAAACCTGGCATTCACATGTCACCGACCTGACGTAACCATTTAGGTCACTCTGCTACAACCACAAAAGTAGAAGCAGAGCGGGCGCAGTTTGTAACCACAGTTCGACAAGCCATACCCTTCTCTAGTTTTACTGCAACAGGTGTGAAAAGCGGACGGGTGTATCACGAAACAAAATCTTACCAGCTTTAGATCTTGAGACACGACCAATCTTCAAAAACTACCAAGACAAAGGTGTCGAGGAATGTACTGTCTTGTGGTACCGCCATGGAATGTACATTCCTCACTCCTAAATCACGTGACTGTAACAAGTGGACGGATAATAGGCAACAACTATGACGCTATTGTTATGGTTTAATCCCGTAACATGATTCGTCTCCACTACCGTCACCTCATTACGAAAACCGAAATACAGACAATAGCTTATACACAGCTCAAATTGAGTCAAATGTATGCAGTGCATGCCATGAGAGATTACACGTACTTGACTGACGTTCTCGTTTTATTTCGAATATAAAGAATACCTAAGGCTTGCAAACTTTGAATGTACATATTCTTGACAAAAAGAATACTCGAAATTTTAGCATGAAAACGGATTATGGTCAGACACGGTAGTTGATATCCAAAAATCACGGAGGTGTTTCTTTTACTTTCATCATTGTCTGATCATGAATTGGATCATTGTCAGTGTTAACCAAGCTAGGGTTTGCTACTTTTGACCCTGGGTTATCGTTCATTCACCAAATCTGAGTATGGAATATACCTCACCTCTGCGACTGTGCTTTATGTGATTACGCAAACCTGACATTCACCTCTCACTGACCTCCTCAAAAATGACGACCCCCTCTTTTAAGATGACAAACATTTCATAACCTCTCCCCATTGTTTGAGTAATTATTGATCCCGGAGTCCAAATTTGCATGATAACACTGGCCATTCCCGGTGCAAAGATACAATATTACATCAGTAGAAAAGAGATTTTTTCCAAGATCCTGCTCATCTTTCAGAACTTGTATACACTCTATACTGTGTCTCAGAAGGTTCAGAAAGTTCTTCATCACTTGTGCTGTTGCCAATTTCATGGATTACATCATCATCATTCTCTTTCTCGCCCAAAAGCTCTGAGTCTGATATGTTACTGTCACTATCAGTATTTTGTACAGTTTCCAAATAATTTATGATTTTTCTCTGAGTTTCCATGTTTTTTCTGTTCTCTCCTGATGACTAGACATGCCTCCTTTGTTCCCTTTGGTTGACAGATTCTGATGAATTAAGTATTTGTTTAAACTGGCCCCCAGTCGCTTGGCTTTTCTCGGCATCACTTATTTGCTGCTGTGGGCCATCGCGTTCACCCCACGATCTGTGCAACAGCCTACTTCTAATGTGACAGTCCGCTGTTCTGTTTCGATATACAGACTTGGAGCAAGTCTAGTATTTGTTCATTTTTTGTACATATAATGTACATACACTGAACCAAAACCTTTATGGCATCTTTGATCCCCTTCTTGGACCACACCGTCGGCATCCTGGTATTTATGTTGATATATATCTACTAGGTTGATTAAAAACTCTGTATCATTCAACCACATTTCCATCCGGTTTCACTTCCAAGGGAAATTGTGCTTTTCACATAGATTCATTTTTCAGAGGAAAATGTTGCATTTGGAATTCCCTCATATCACCAAATATGCCAGGATATAAGGTCATGAAGGGGTCAAATAGCCAATTTTTAGGCCTTGGTACCCACCGTTTCTGTGGTAACTGAGGAGGCGCAAAGTGAGCTATGGTAAAAGTGCTGGATCAAGGACATGCTCTTAGTGGAATACTGTGGCCACAATACCTTAGTAATCCTACCTGAAGGCTGAGGATACTTTACTTCATAGTATTTACACACATTTTATATTTATTTATAAGAGTTATAATACAAAAAGTTACATATATATTTATTCATTTCTTCCTTATTGCTAATTGACATAAAAACAAAGCCATTAAAACTTTTCATTTATATTCCAGCCTTTGTGTTTATTATTTATTTATTCAGATAAGTATTGTACTCACATCTCTTTCCCGAAAACTGGTCAGATATCAACAGTAGTGCTATGCAACAGCACAAGGGAACCTCTCAATGTATGTAGGTTTCAGATAGTTTGCACCTAATGACTGCCTCATCTCAGCCAAAGGCTGATAGGACTGAATTGTTCATTGCCCTCAACGAGCGCAATTTACAAGAAGACAAGCCTGGACAGAGTTGCCAAAGCAAGAAGTCCATGTGACAGATAATACACATACTTTTATTCATATTTACGGTGAAATGACTTCAGAGAATGAAATCATGCACAGAATACTTGTTGTTTCCCAGAATTTTTTTGAACACTGAAACTGCTTTTTGACGAAATTGATACCTATGAAAATCATTGACCCCGCCCTCTGTACTGTTTGAAAAATACATGATACCCCTTTGAAGTATTCAATTTAAAGTGGCACTCCCTCTTGGTAACATTTTTAAAACACCTATTTTTTAATGCCAGCGGTCGATATTTGACGTGGCGACTGCGCGTGGATCGCGAGATAACGATAAAAACATGTCATTTCCCGAGCGTATTTTCACATCCCGAAGTTTTGCGATCATTTTGATTATGACCCGAAATCCCCCGAAGGTTTGTTGTGCTGATTGACGATATTCTAGGGAGTCCATAATAAGTTGAACGACGCAATTAATTTACCTCCCACTGCAAAGACTTTATATACAACATTATGCCTTTACTTCAGGTAGACTCGAGTCGGCTATCTGTGCAGTGCGCTCCTGGCAAGGCAAAGATGTGTTATATATACTTCGGTGTGCCGACCGCGATTATCCAGGGTGTTTTCGTGATGAAATGTTGGTTTTTATCAAGTCAAATGCACTCTAAATATTTAGCCAGCTTCCCCGTAGAAAGGGATAATCTGTGTGCAACCAGAATTGAGTCACAGACCATCGATGCATCGATTATCAATGGGTGAATGTAGCCCGGGCCGGTCGCGGCAAGACGGATGCATCGACCACCTCGGCAATAGATTTGGACACGTACGATAAACTACGATTCCTGACACTTATTACCCGCTCTGTCAGTTACTTTATCTAAACTGTCCCCTAGAAGATTGATAAACGTTTGGAAAATTTATACATTGAGTTTGGTTTACGAATTGAATAAAGCCTGTGCACGAAAAATTTACATGGGGCGTACTGCTCACGGTGGTGAACGCCGCGTAGGCACGCGTCAGCCTAGACTCGTACTCCAGTACCGAACGTTCGATGTTCGGAAACTGAATTTTAGGTGGGCCACCGGAATTCAAACTTTTACTTTTTTGAGGACATGTTTTTATCGATATCTCGCGATCCGCTCGCAGTCGCCACGTCAAATATCGACCGCTGGCATTAAACAAATGTTTTAAAATGTTACCAGGTGGGAGTGCCACTTTAAGGTGACCCCTGGATTTTACGGGGCCACCCCGGTCGTAATAACTGAACTCTCCGTAATAGAGTGTAAATTGAGAGGGGATAACCCACAGGTCCGTGGAGTTGCGTGTAGTATACATATCTCTATGCATGTACACCGGCAACTCCGGACACCCGTGGGATAACCAATATATCCTAGCTGTGTCAAAAAGGTTATCTCTGAAAATATGACTCAATTTTCTAATAATAGTTTCCGAGTCTGAAGACGATTTTTCGCCGATTAAATACGTGATATCGAGAAAATAATTGATGAGTCATCGTTAAAGGGAACTTGTCCTTTTGGAAAATCTCAGAAACGGTTTTGTAGCCAGTAAGCAGAAGTGAAATTGAGCCGGCGTCACTAACAAACGATTTCCCATTTCCCTTTTACATATTTTACACAAATTTGAACCAAATCCGCTACAGCAACATTCACGTCTTCGAAAAGCCATCGTTAATCTGGTAAGCCACACTATCTTCTAGTCAATAGTTGAATAAGAATAATAAGACCAGTTTTTATAGTAAATCTTTCATTGTAGTAAACTATTTCATTGCAAATTCTGAAATTAGTAATGCTTTAACTGCTTAAAAGCAGTCTGATTGAGCTGATACACTATCGAAAAAATACAATTACTGTTAAACGTGTATAACAGTTTCATTTTTCACTCAAACAGTAGAATGACCTACCTAGCAATACTAGTGACATATTATCATTGCGTGAAAATCATAATATTTTGAGAAAATAAGTAAATTACCAGACACTAGAGAAGTATAGGATAAAACTTAAATCTGTCCATGTCATCAGTTTTACGTCATAAAGAGTGAACTCCTAAATAAATACGTGTGAACACTTTCTTCTTCGGAAACATAAATGACTTTGTTAATCCGTTTGACAAACTCTGTGGCAACTTTCAGTTTGCTCAGAGTGTCAAAGGTCGCGCGTCATGAGAGTATGCGTCATCGGAGACCTTCAATCGAGATACGAAAGACAGTGGTAGCGAAGTATAGCAGTCCTCAATAAGGCCCTCAATAAGCCTTTCACTGCGTAAACAGTAACCTGTTGTTGTAGTTCCGTATTTCCACAATAGTTCTTTATTTATCATATTTAGGTCAGAGATCGAACGCCAATACACCGTCACACGTATAGCAGTAAACCGAACGACGACCATTTACATGTCCTGGCTTACTTTTCCTCGTTGCGAGATTTGAACCAAACGATTAGAGAACTAAATTATCAGTTTAGCTACAAGGTGAGTGGTGTGACTGTAAGATCATGGTGGGAAGGAGGTCTGATTGAAAGTGGATTTTCAACGCCCAGAACATAAGATCCATTGTGTGTATGTATCCATAACTTTTTGAGTTGCGCTTTTGCGAAAGTATTAGTCCTATATGAAGAAAGACGAATACGTAATCGCTAGAGACGCATACAAGGACACAAACTTACTCTTTTGAACTAAAAAAGCAACAGAAAGACGAAACAAGACATGGTGCATTGTGGATTTTGAGAATGCAAGGACACAAAGTCAGTCATTGTGGGTATTAGCAGAACATGTCTTGCGAAACACTGCATGCTGACGTAGGTCGGCAGTTTACACAGTGGCAGGCTTTTGTGTACATTGTATTTGCATATCATTGATGGTCCATCACCTGTACTTTCATGACCCAAAGGTGGGTAGGTAGGTGTGTGGGAGAGGGGAGTAGGCCTACTAGTACGCGACTCTTTCTGACCCACATTTTAAAATAATATCACTGTGACTTCTAGATGATAGATCTTTAAATTTTTCTACGTGCATTTTTTTAAAACCCAGAGTTACGTAAAGAGGTTACGATGTTGTTAATGTTACATATGGCACGGTTCCTCTATCACGTGCATGTGGCAATGAATTTATCAAGTAGGAGCATGGTTGAATTTATCAAGTAGGAGCATGGTTGAATTTATCAAGTAGAAGCATGGTAGAAAGAAATATCACGCTAGCATGCTTTAAAAACCTTTCAGTCCCCTGGTTAAAAAAGTTTGACAGCCCTTTAATACAAAATTAAAAATGATGACAATTGTTCTCTTTGATCGTTTAGTTGACTCTTTTTCTATTCTTTTTTCTTTCTTTGTAAATGATTCATGTATAAAAGTTTTACCCAGAAACAACGGGAGGAACTAGTTTGCTGGCAATTCACAATGCAGCCTGAATAGGAACACACAATGAGGTCACCGTGAACATATCATATGGATTCCTTAAAAGAATTGAATAGCTGACCTTTGACCTTCTCGTTTTCTTCTGTGGCCTTCGACACCGAAGATGCCGCATAGAATGACTCACAGGCGGAAATCATTTACTTTTTCTCTAGCCTTTGATTCACTTTCTTGTTTCTATCACATTCTCAGCTGAAAACGACAAGTATGAACAGCCCTCCACCGCCATACCCGGGCACGCACTACGACGCAGCCTATCCGCAGTACCCAGCGCCAAACCAGCCTGCGTACGCACCGTCAAGTCAGCCGCCATACCCCGAACCGCAGCCACAGCCGTACCCAGCCGCATACCCAGCCCAACAACCGCCGCCTTATCCATCTAGTCAACCCGGATATGGTCCACCGCCAGATCCGTACGCTCACCAAGGGCCGTATCAACATCCCCCGCCTCAGCCTCAGCAGCCATCGTATACGTATGGCGGTGGCAATCATTACCATCAGTCTACACAGAACACAGTGGTTGTAATGCAACCACAGCAGACAAGGTAGGTCAAAGCTGGAGAGAAAAAATGTCTTCCAAATTTTTTTTACTCCACACATACTCTTGAAATCGTTTTACATTGCCCTTAGGCCCGGTTTAAATCTTTGAACGTTGCTTGGGGCCGGCTGATCTCAACCCGCATGATGAAATACATGTAAGTCACAAATTATGGTGTCCAATCCATGCCAAAATTACTACTTTGATTTCACAACACAACATGCCATTCCAAATCCTATTTTACAACTCAACATGCTATTTCACAACACAACATGCCATTCCAAATCCTATTTTACAACTCAACATGCTCTTCCCAATTTCATTTGACAACACATCATGCACTTCCAAATCCTATTTTACAACTCAACATGCTCTTCCCAATTTCATTTGACAACACATCATGCACTTCCAAATCCTATTTTACAACTCAACATGCTCTTCCCAATTTCATTTGACAACACATCATGCACTTCCAAATCCTATTTTACAACTCAACATGCTCTTCCCAATTTCATTTGACAACACATCATGCACTTCCAAATCCTATTTTACAACTCAACATGCTCTTCCCAATTTCATTTGACAACACATCATGCACTTCCAAATCCTATTCACAATTCAACATCCCATTCTAAAGCTAGCTCTGCGGAGCAGGGCAGTGTTACTGGCTATCGAACAAGATTCAAAATGGCGGACGCGAAATGGTCCCCTCGCACAGAGAGAGAAATGCGAACTTTGCACAAGTCTAAAAACGCAGCTTAGCACATTGTGTATCTAAACAAGATGAGCGTGCTCGAAAACTAGGATCGATCACGATTTTAAATTAAAATTGGCTGCTTTTGGAAAAGAAACTGCGCGTTAAAATCAGCAGTTTTGTCTATTGTGCACCGTGCGTGGGAGGCTTATCGTGAAAGACCGAGATTTACTATATGGCGCATCTGATACAGGATATGGTCCCATCGCATAGAGAGATGAAAGTGGGCTTTGTGTAAGTTCAAAAGCACAGCTTAGCTCATAGTGCATCTAGACAAGTTGAGCGTGCTCAAAATAGGAGATCGATCACAATTTTGGGTGAAAAAAACCGATTGTTTTCGGTGGAGTAACCACGGTTGCAAAAAGTGGTTTTGCCCACAGGCTCTCGACTCATTGCAGGCGAACCGCCAGACGTCACTGATAGAGTTCTGAGTTTATTGTTGGATGCAACGGACTGACATAGATTTGAAATTTCTTTACATGGTCGGGATTGTTACCTTGGTGCGGTTTGCTCCGAGCTGAGACATTTTATAATTCTGTACTATACATAGCGTGTCAGATATTGCAGATGGCTTCAAACTATTGACTTTTCGTATGTATGGACTGTAGATACAGTTTTGAGTTTATTGTAGATGCAACAGACTGCGATTTGAAATTTGTTTTCATTGTCGGAGTTTTAACCTTGGTGCAGTTTGCTCTGAGCTGAGACATTATTTTATTTTGTACTATACAAAGCTTGTCAGATATTGCAGATGGCTGCAAAGTGATTGACTTTTCATATCTGTGGACTTTGATCCCAGAGTCCTAAGTGTATTGGAGAATGCTACGGCCTGAGATAGATCAGTAATTTCTCATCCTTGACGGAGTTTAACGTCAGTGCAGTTTGCACCGAGCTGAGACTAATAATTTTTGTACCTTGCAGATAGCTGCAAAGTGATTGACTTTTCTTATGTGTAGACTTTCATAGAGTCCTGAGTGTATTGGAGGATGCTGCAGACTGATACGGATTGGTAATTTTTTTAGCCTAGACGGAGTTTTAACGTTAGTGAAGGTTACTCGGAGCCGAGTCATAGATTGTCGGATATTGCAGATTGTATAGCTGTGATATCGCAGCGGTATGGCGTGTATCGAACGCGCTCGGGTCATTGAGGTCATCGCCACAGTGGCGATGACCTCAATGACCCGAGCGCGTTCGATACACGCCACAAGTACCGCTGCGATATCACAGCTATGCAGATTGCAGCAAAGTGAAACTGAAGACAATAGATAGCCGTGAGCATATTGAAGAATGCTTGGAATTGAGATGATTTCGTCGTTTCTTAACAAAATAGGAGTTTAACGCTATAGTGCAGGTTACTCAGTTCTGAGATAATTAAATAATTTTGTTACACGCATAGCTGGTGCGGTCAGATAGTACAGATTGCTGCAACTATTTTCGTGTCACAACTACACGCTACTGTAATCTTTTCAAGGTATTCGTTGTGTCAACTTTTTTATCTCATAATTCGACGAGCAGCATCGAAAAGTTGGTATCTATTTGCGTCACAATGTATGTTGGAGAGAATGAAATGAAAGCCGTGGAGGAGTTTTCTTTAATCTTCGAACACTTCCTTGACAAGTGTTCACAAAATAACTTTGAAAATTGCGAAAGTGACCTCTATTCGCAAATACTGTTAACTTTTAGAAATCTCGTGATGTTTTCGTTGTAAATATTTGCTTAATTGCCATTGAGATAATTTTGACCCCCTTATCAAAATTGAAAATTAAGCTTGTGAACTTCATAAAGTGTCTGTCTGCCGAGCTTTAATAAATATTAAAACTTTTTGCAGCGGAAAATATGTGTTTAGCAACACCTTTTATATGGCTTTCAGCTGGCGTTTCCTGTCCTGTCAAAATGTTAGTCTTTTTCGTTTTATGTAAGCTTTGGAAACCACAAAATAATAATAATAATAATAATAATAATAATAATAATAATAATGCAGGAAATCAGTACGGAAGAATTTCCTCTCTGCTTTTTGACCGTAACGTACAACTTTTAAAATATCACTGATTAGGTATTTGGTTGTAGGAAAATAAATAAATTCCTTTCAGGGGAAAGTTTTCTATTTGGCGACAGGGTTTTTCCTCAGCTTCCAAGGGTTGGTAAAGTAAAACAGAATTACAGTCAACTCGCACTTTTTCCAACCCGCCCAGAACCAACTCGCCCGATTCAAACTCGCCCGATACCAACTCGCCCGTTGTTTTGAGATAGGGTGTTGTAGATTCCATGTACGCTAACCCGATGGCCCGAGGCCAGCTATTTTCATGTCATGCCAGGCCAGTAACTCGTGAAAGACGGTCCTGCTGTTCCTAAAGAAGTGAGCCAGTACGCAGTAACTATCCTATACGTAAAGAAGCCGAACGAAATTTATTCTTTCAAGAGATTTGCAAAACGTGAAATTCGTAAATAAAAAGTTTTCCGTGTTGGCACATATTTCAAGCCGCACCTGTGGTTCTCTATGTTAGAAATATTTGTTGTTAGAAATAAAACGTTTTATGCGTACCAGTTGCTGCGAAAACGAGCCCTGCCACTCTTTGATATGTTCTTCCACTCCAATAACCAAGCTACCCGAGTGGCAAAGGCTACCGATTCGCAGCAAGCGTACCAGTAGCTCTTCATGGCAGGGCTGTGTGTTTACCGCGTTATACGGCCTCCGTATAACGCCGGTAAACACACAGCCCTGCCATGCAGACCTAGCGTATCAGGTACTCATAAAATTGCAAAATAGTATCGGGCGAGCTGGCATCGGGCGAGTTGGTATCGGGCGAGTTGGAATCGGGCGAGTTAGTTCTGGGCGGGTTGGAAAAAGTGCGAGTTGACTGGTACCCAGTAAAACAAGGTTCTGTTACAAGGTAAAGCGAAAAAATCTTGTAGATTATATTGGTAATGTCTACTTAGCATGCGCAATGAACTATGCAAATTATACGACCTGCTCCGTCACAGAACAGAGATAATGTCTGAGCTCGGAGGGAGGTCAGCGATACTTATGATTGAGGGTGAATCTTGCCTGGTCTTTCACATGAGCCGCGCACACGATAAGCCTCCCACGGTGCACAATAGACAAAACTGCTGATTTTAACGCGCAGTTTCTTTTCCAAAAACAGCCAATTTTTAATTTAAAATCGTGATCGATCCTAGTTTTCGAGCACGCTCATCTTGTTTAGATACACAATGTGCTAAGCTGCGTTTTTAGACTTGTGCAAGTTCGCATTTCTCTCTCTGTGCGAGGGGACCATTTCGCGTCCGCCATTTTGAATCTTGTTCGATAGCCAGTAACACTGCCCTGCTCCGCAGAGCTAGCTTTAGAATGGGATGTTGAATTGTGAAATAGGATTTGGAAGTGCATGATGTGTTGTCAAATGAAATTGGAAGAGCATGTTGAGTTGTAAAATAGGATTTGGAAGTGCATGATGTGTTGTCAAATGAAATTGGGAAGAGCATGTTGAGTTGTCAAAATAGGATTTGGAAGTGCATGATGTGTTGTCAAATGAATTGGGAAGAGCATGTTGAGTTGTAAAATAGGATTTGGAAGTGCATGATGTGTTGTCAAATGAAATTGGGAAGAGCATGTTGAGTTGTAAAATAGGATTTGGAAGTGCATGATGTGTTGTCAAATGAAATTGGGAAGAGCATGTTGAGTTGTAAAATAGGATTTGGAATGGCATGTTGTGTTGTGAAATAGCATGTTGAGTTGTAAAATAGGATTTGGAATGGCATGTTGTGTTGTGAAATAGCATGTTGAATTGTAAAATAGAATTCGGAATGGCATGTTGTGTTGTGAAATAGCATGTTGAATTGTAAAATAGAATTCGGAATGGCATGTTGTGTTGTAAAATCAAAGTAGTAATTTTGGCATGGATTGACACCATACACAAATTGTACTCATAATTTCTGGTACTACCCACTGTATCGAGTTGATTAGACCGTAGACTAGACATCGGCATATTGAATCGTCTATTCTTGTTGGTGATCACTATAAAGATTCATGTTGAGCAGATTCTATAGGCACTGTACTCAAGAAGCTCGCGACTTTAGCGAAGCACAGTCACTCCACAAAAATGACCGTGTGCGAAGAAAAGACACCTTTAAGGTAAAATCAAGTTTACGAGTGAAACCAGTCTGCTATTCCTAAGCCCAAGAATTTCTCATTTATATTATTTTCAATACATTCACATATACGATAACCTTAGGGGCACGCCATGACAATCATAAACATTTGTGCTGCTTAATCACCTTCAAATTTCGTTTCGAAATGTTTGTTCAAGAACCTGTCAGCAGTTTCAGCTTTCAACGGCCTATTGTTTTAATAGAAGTCCAAATCATAATTCCATCATTCGTTTTCGAATTCATACTTCAAACTTTATCTTACGAGATGGCATGTCAGTTCAAAGGCAAGGAGTAGCGTTTGCCAAAGGCGTGCTTTAATCATCCACTGTCCCTTACAAAAACTAAAACCCACTTCCCTTCGGAATATCTGTCTTTTCCGTCGACAACAGTACAGCGTTTCCCTCGAAGCCAATCATGTACATTCGTTTTTAATTACTGCACGTTGATGGGATTCTCCTCAGCCTATAACGTCACAATTACTTCCGTTTTGAAATAGGATCTTCTTTTTTAAATCCAAAATACTGACAAACACACTTCCCTCTCGGTTTGAAGGGACTCCGTCTGAAACGAATTTCAACAAAACTGCATTGCCAGACTTCCTTGTATGATCGTCACATGTAAATATACACAAAGTACGCAATACCTAATGTAATACAAGTAAATTTGTTTGCTATAGTGCCAGGGAGAATGCTTCTATATTTATCAGCGTGAAGTACCATCCGTGAGTGCATTCAGTCCCTCTGCGCAGACACACTTCAATTCGTTCGTCGCGACCTAACGATGAACATATTTGATTAATTGCTTTGGACAAGAACTTGACAACGACTGAGGTTGAACGTCTTGAGCTCAGGTGCAGCGCCCTCATGATTTTCTATCACGATACTAGTTCGCGGTAAACCCCTTGCACTGTTTTATTTGATCCGTGCAATACCATGTCACCCAGATACTTTGTAATTAATACTCTTATTTAATGTTATTTTCTACACTGAGGGCCATTGGGCCATCCATTTGATTATATTTAGGGCAGACAACTTGAAGATTGCAACTGACCTAGACCCCTTGTTGTGGTTGTGATATAGCTCGGAAAAACACTGTTTAATGTTATACTTGCACTTCTAGATCGATACCTAATGGGCGAAGACATTGGAATCTGTCAGAGTTCCATGAGATGTAGGCAACTCGACTACAAAAGATGAGAATGTAATGGTGTTTCATAAACTGTTCGCTCGATCATTTATTAGTCCCCGCGGACGAAGTCCGGCGGGGACTTATAGATTGGGTCCCGTCTGTGCGTCCGTCCGTCCGTCCGTCCGTCCGTCCGTCATCAACAGTTTCTCAGACACTACTGAACCAATTTTGTTCAAACTTGGCACAAAGGCATAGCACTATGACCTACAGATGCATGTCGATTTATTTTGTGATACGATCCAATATGTGCGCGAGGCGGCCATTTTGTTGGGATTTTTCATGTCTTCAGACCATAACTCAGACATCCTTGAGCAGATTCTGTTCAAACTTGGCACAAAGGCATAACACTATGGCTTTCATATCCATGTCAAATTATTTTGCGATACGATCCAATATGGGCGCGAGGCGGCCATTTTGTTGCGATTTTTCATGTCTTTGGACCATAACTCAGACATCCTTGAACAGATTCTGTTCAAACTTGGCACAAAGGCATAACACTATGGCCTACATATGCATGTCGAATTATATTGCGATATGATCCAATATGGCCGCGAGGCGGCCATTTTGTTTGTGATTTTTCGTGTCTTTGAACCATAACTCAAACATCCTTGAACCGATTCTGCTCAAACTTGGCACAAAGGCATAACACTATGGCCTACATATGCATGTCGAATTATATTGCAATATGATCCAATATGGGCGTGAGGCGGCCATTTTGTTGCGATTTTTCATGTCTTTGGACCATAACTCAGACATCCTTGAACTGATTCTGTTCAAATTTGGCACAAAAGCAAAACATTATGCCCTTCATATGAACACCAATTTATTTCGTGATATGATCCAATATGGCCGACAGGTGGTCATTTTTTTGCGATTTTTTCATGTCTTTGAACTATAACTCAAACATCCTTGAACCGATTTTGTTCAAACTTGGCACAAAGGCAAAGCACTATGGCATACATATGCATGTATCAATTAACCTTGCAATAGGATCCAATATGGCTGCAGAACTGCCATTTTGTTGGAATTTTGCATGTCTTTGAAGCGTAATTCAAAGGTCATTACACCCATTTTGTCCAAACTTGGCACAAAGATCAAGCACTATGGCATACATATACATGCCAATTTACTTTGTGACATGATTTTCCAATATGTCTGCCAGATTGTCATTTTTTCCAATATCGCTTCCCGATGGTCATTTTTGGATTTTTTCATGTCTTTGAGGTTTAATCATATGCAAATATTCCTTAACCATGTTGTTGAGACTTGGTACAAGATAAAGTACTATGGCATACATATGCATGTCTACTAATTTGTGCTATGATCCATATGGTCAATAGACAGCCATTTGATTTCAATTTTGGTGTGATTTTTTTATGTCTTTGAAACATAAACATAGGTCACTGTCCCTCGATGGACTGATTTTGTTCAAACATGATACGAAGATAAAATACAATGGCTGCATTCTTGTGCACATTAATTTGTTTCATTATATGATCCGAAATGGCTGATTACAACAACATACTCAATCCCATACCATTTCGAAAATTCCACCAAACCATGTGTATAGTATGTGCCGTCATGACACTAGAGGCAGTGAGGGCATCGTTATGTGTGATGTAATCAAAAGTTCCTTCAGTGGTCATTACCGGCAGAGATGAGTCATTTATTGAACGTTCCTCAGATTACTTTATTATGCAAGTCACAGGCCTGATGCACCCGTTGCATCAATGTCATTCCAGCTACCTAGACCACAGCTACCTAGACACCAAAGATTATAACAAAATGGACAAGCGGGGACTGTGTCATCAACGATGACTTGTTTTTCACAGGGAGATGTGGTCGTAGTTAAAGACGAAGAGGTAAATAGCTGTGCCATGGACTGTGAAGGATGTGGAGATAATTGCTGTGGACGATGCTGTGCCGACATGTGGAAGTGCGACAAATATCATAAGTGGTATGCCAGTTGGTTTGTTGCCAATGATACCTATGTTGTCTTTCTGTGTGCGTTTTGACATTTATCTCGTAGACTTCATCAACTGTTTACATTCTAGCCGTCAACATACCTTTCACTTTTCAATTCTTGTCAGAAGTTATCGTACCCTTTCGTCAAACGCTTTTTATTATCACAACTGGAAGTTGTGATATAGAGTGTGTTTCAACCGGTGTTTGATGTCGTCCTTTCCGTAAACGACAAAAAGTCAAAAACTGCTGAACAGACTGCGTTGATATTTGGTACCGATACATAGACTGGTTCCAAGGTTCCAATTCGGAAAATGGAGCCAAACGGAGCGGAGGTTATATAGTTTTGGAAATTTCTAACCCCCCTTTTAACTAATTGATTTTAGGGGTCTTTCATATATGTAGTTTTGGAATGTACACCAATCCTGCATTGTGGACTGTTTTATGAGTTGTGGAACAGAAATGAGGTTTTGATGAATGTTAGAAATATGCAGGATGGCTGATTCAAAGTATAAGAGATTTCTATGCTCTTTGGGTATCAAAAGCAATAAAAAAAACCATATTTCATAGTTTAGATTCTCACTTTTGAGATGACCCTAAGCATTTGTTATGTAACATCCTTGAGTCAATATACAGACTTTGACATTCCTGAGATTAAGTATCCATGACCTCACATGTTACAGTCTTTCACTACCATGGTATGGCCCAAACCCATTGTTATCAATGGTGAGTGTGGACCTGTCTACAGGAAATTGGGGTGAACAGGTTAGACAATGCCATGACAAGTTGCAAGGTAGCACCAGCATAGAGTCCTACGCATGTCCATGTGTTCTCACAGGAAATTACAGGGAAAAAAATATTTGAGAAGTTTCTCTCCTTTAAATAGAAGTATATACAATTTAAACCTGTCATGGATGGATTGCTCTCAAATGATCTGAAACACAGTTATTGCCCATTAGCAACAAATCTATAGCAAGATTTATGTAAAGTTCATGAACTTACACAAGGTATTAGACAAAAGATGACCATGACTTTGCTACTTTTCAACATTTATTTCATTCAGATTTCCTCAGCTTAGTGTATAATTTTGTAATCTTAATTACTGTCAACTTAGCTTTACTAACTTATTCTAACCTCATTATTCTTACACTACTGTATACCTTATAACCACAAAATTTCAAGAGATGCATATATGATTGTCACTTAACAAACAATTTACAAATATGTCTTCTGCTGTTTTCTCCATATACATATACATGTCCCTTTTCTCATAAAAATGGCTTAAAATCGCAATGTGAAAAATAGTCTTTCAGCTGTATGTTGCTCATTGACTTCGTGGTCTGTCTAATTAGTCTCCACGGACACCGTCCGGGGGACTTACAGGTTTGGTCATGTCCATGTGTGCGTGCCTGCGTCCGTGTGTGCATCCGTCCGTCTGTTCACGCAGATATCTCAGACATGCCCAGGTCAATTTCTTTCAAACTTTGCACAAGGATAGTACCCTACCCATACAGATGCACGTCGATTTGGCCATGTTAGAGGACTTTTTAGTTTACACCACCATAGACTACCATGTATAAGTCAGCTGTCTATAAAATCCCATGTATAAGGCCAAGTAAAATAAAATTTAGTTTGTCATCATATTCATATTGCAAAAAGGATTCAGTGACACAGTTTTTAGTCCCCATGGATGAAGTCCAGGGCCTTATAGATTGGGTCATGTCCCTCTGTTCACGCAGATATAAAAAATATTTTGACAAAATCTCCTGTGACCTCGGTGACCTTTGACCTCAAATATACATATTTTGTCCATAACTCAGTAACCACAAGTGCATACACCCTTCATATATGGTATGATGGGACACCTTATGACGCCACATATTGTACCTCATTAATTATGTGCATATCTAATTTTGAGCGAGCCAATAGAGCTAGGTCTGATTTTTGGTATATAGGGATGACTTAGCAATTCAATTTTTTGACAAATGTCACATGACCTCAGTGACATTTGACCTGAAATATACATATTTGTCCATAACTCAGTAACCACAAGTGCTACACCCTTCATATATGGTATGATGGGACACTGCATGACGCCACATATTGTACCTCATTAATTATGAGTAGTTTCACAATGTGCCAGTTGTGATCAAGTGCCATTGGCGCTATTTTTTCTTTCTGTCTGACTGCCTGATTGAGACGGTGCGTCTACTTTCTCTGTTTCTCTGTCACTCTCCCTGGTCTGTCTGTATCTGTGTCTGACTCTGACTCTGTATCTGTATCTCTCTCTCTCTCTCTCTCTCTCTCTCTCTCTCTCTCTCCTCTCTCTCTCTCTCTCTCTCCTCTCTCTCTCTCTCTCTCTCTCTGACTTCAACATATACATACCGATGTTCAGATTGTCATTGATTGAAAGAAATAATTTCGAAGAATAAATTATTTGCTTGCAACGTCACTGTGCAAAAAACAGTCACTGTTTACACTGTGCAGAACAGTTCATATCGTCATATCGTCATGTACATCCTAGCCAGAAAATTATGGTTCAGTGACAACTTAGGGAGAAGGCAGTGCCAAGACAGCAGAGTGCTTTCAAACGTCTACGTCATCACTGATTCTATTTCTTCTTCTTCGACAGGTATTCAATGAGTGGGAAGGTTTTGGCTGGATCCTGCTGCTAATTCTGTTTTATTTAATCGCTGGCACCGTCGGCCTTGTCTTCTGTCTCGTCGCCATGGCCGTTATATGTCTCTTTCTTTCCGGTGGAGATTAGCGATGCGTGGGAACAACGCCGAGAGTTTGTACATATATATAAGTTTATATATATATATATATATATATATATATATATATATATATATATATATATAATTCAGCTAATCAGTCCGATTTCTAGATAGTCCAAGAATCACACAAACAAATGTATCTAGAATTATGTACGCAGAATTTTCATGTGAGACTCAAGCACGCGAACGAACGAACGAATTACACAACGACAAGTATGTAAAACTATGTAAATATGTAGTATAAACAGATTTTTCACTTTTTTAACTTTTTGGTGACAGGTTCATCAGATGATACTATTTTATTTCGTTACCATCGCAGAAATAGCTATTTTCCGTTGCAAAATATTTATTGTACTTAACGTTCGATTGTAAGCCTTAACATCTCTCACTTAAGTTTCATCTATCCTGCAATCTTCAGACAAAAGTGAAAGGATTCTCAGCGACACTCTCATTTATATGTTTTGGGGCGTACCATTCTATTTGTAGGTGATGTATATATATATATATATATATATATATATATATATATATATTATATATATATATATATATATATATATATATATATATATATGTGTGTGTGTGTGTGTGTGTGTGTGTGTGTGTGTGTGTGTGGTGTGTGTGTGTGCTGTACACGCTATTTTACATTTTCATAAGAGGAAAACTAATGGAAAACAAAGGTGATTTAAAATTACCGTACAACACTTTTTTTTAAAAAACTAACTTTGCATTTGCATATGTATATATTGATTTTCCCATTTTGGGACATACTCAGCGTTTTGAATTAAATCATATCAGACTGAATGCGTCCAGTAAGCCAATGTGTTGTTCTTATTGGACAAAAGATCATGCCGATCGTTGTAAAATTGAAAAAAATCGGGACCCTCAACTAGTATTCATGGCACAAATACGTAGATAAAAGCAAATTCGCAGATAAAATATGGAGATTTAACAAAGCAGACTGTATTTTTAGAACTAACGTGTGTCGTGTTTGGAGTTATGAATGAAGCCATGCATGCCTCTGGCTACGTCAGAAGTAAAAAAATTCGAAAGTGGGCTGGAGGGGTCTACGTGCGCCCCCGCCCGACAGGATAACGAATCCGTATTTTTCAGAAGCTTCGGGATCCCTAGAATACGAAATGGATTTTAACATAAAAAAGGGATGCAATAGCTGTTACGGTCATCTTTTGAAGGTTACCGCAAAGCACGTTTTTGCGACCTACGTGCATTTTCGTCAACCCTGTCTTCTTGTAAGACATCTGCTGAGCTTATTTTTAACATAACCTGAATTGTTCTTATTTCTTAAATATTTTATCGATTTATGTAGTATGCGCCTTGAAATGAAAGACTTAAACTTTGGCTCAAACTTTCCTCAATGAAACTTTTAACTAGTCTCTTATCAACTCAAGAATAAAATCAGGGTCAACGTGCAAACTTGGGTTTTTGAGAAAGAAACCGCCTAATATTTACCGATATTAGCAAGTCACAATGGCAGCCTTACATCCCTGTGTTAAATATTGTGGGAAAATAAAATTTCCGATTTTCGAAAAACTAGACGCCGGTTAAAATATTTTTTCTCAAGAGCTTTTATGGGTAGAGAGTTGAGACTCATTTCAAATCCCCGTGCGAAAATTCACACCAGCTATATGCCACGGATTCGCCATGTGAACTATGAATATGCGTTATACTAAATCACTGCTCAAATTTCGTTTTGCAATGTTTGTTCATAGACCCTCGAGAGTTGTATGGTTTGTTCAAGAAAATATCTGCAGTTAAACCTTCCGATACCAATACAGCAATCTATCGTGTGTTATTGCAAGTTGAACTCATAGTGTTCATGTTCGATTTTTGATTCGTACCTTAAAGTTTCTTTCACGAGATGGAATGTGAGGTCAAACACAGCGACTAGCGTTGGCCATGCGCGTACTTTAGTTATCCACTGTCCCTTACAAGAGACGAAGAGAGTACTTGCATTCGGGATATCACTTTTCCATCGAACGACTACGATAGTGCGTCTCCTTCTTTGTCACCCCTTCCTTTCATTTCGTTTGTATAATTACTGCAAGTTGATTGGATTCTTCTCAATAAATAACGTCATAAGATATCCTTTCGCTTTAAAATATGATCTCTCATTTTCGAATCCAATATTCTGACAAACACACTTCCTTCTTGGTCTGAAGGACTCCGTCTGAAACTAATTTCAACAAAACTGTGCATTGCCAGACTTCCTTGTGTGGCTGTGTACATGTACACGAGGTACGCAATGTTGAGGACGATGTAATACTAGTAGTTCTGTTTGGTACAGTGCCGGGCAGAATGCTTGTATATCTATTAGCGTGAAGCACTAGCTCAGGAGTGCTTTCAGTCCCGCCGCTGGCACAACTCAGATTCGTAAGAAATCGTACTGGGTGTCATCTTCAAATGGTAATTAGTTCTGATAGAAATGCTTTATTCAAGACAACCGGGGATTTTTATCAGAATTAGTCTTTTTATGGTAATTTATACAAGTCCACTTACTCTGGTAATAATGACTAAAAAGGTTTTGAGGAATTCTTAAATATCATATTCCATGGTTATCTATGGATGAGAAATCTTTGTGTGAAGGTCTTATCACAATGAATGAAGCCTATGAAGCCCTATGTCGTATGTCAAAGGGAACAACTCCCGGTAACAATGGCCTTACCGTTGACTTTTATATGCTTTCTGGCATAAAATTAGTCCTTTGGTTGTTAACTCTTTTAAAGTTTGGTCATGAGACTAGTAAACTTTCAACCTCACAACGCCAAAGTATAATTACTTGAATTGAGAAAAGTGTAGAGATGAGCAGTTTATTAAAAATGGCGGCCTTTTCTTTAATTAATGTTGACGCAAAGATTGGTTCTAGGTGTCTTGCCAAGCGTAGTGAAAATATTCTCCCAGGTATAATTCATTGTACTAAATCAGCCTTTGTCAAGGGGAATTCTGCTATAGTGTACACACTCATATGTGCATAAGTGTCAACCACGCAATGTATGTATGAATAGAAAGAATGGGTCCCTCAACGGGTGTACAAGGTAATAGATCACTTCGAATTCGCAGCCATAAAACTATAATTAAAACATGGAGGCAGGGTAAACTTCGCGATGTGTGTTTTTAGAACGTATGGAGATATTTAAGCATGTACTTCACCATACCCCAATCGTCACTTTTGTCTTTTACTACGCTAATATCACGTCCACTGTCTTCACCGGGAACGCACACGACGTATCCCGATGCTTACAATGTTCGCCCTAGCTCCCATTTGTCGTGCGCGACGCTCGCTCAATTCGAAATCCGTTTCTTCTTTCCGGTGTTCAAGATACAAAGTAAACCTGTTTAAAGCGCCAGATACATATAAACTCATGTATATCCGCCATCGCTAGTAGATGTACACTCAATTCAGGTACAAATTGCTACATATTGTAAAGTCCCTCTACCATGGTAACACCTATACCTGTTCGGTTCGTGTCACCCGTATAGCGCATTGTACCCCAATCTGGAGAATACAGGTATTATTCTTTAATTGTTTCTCACGGAAAGGAAACTGCGCATATACATTCGACTAACCTTTGAGCTTGTTCGCAATAAAAACAAGTTTAGTAAGCACATTATCGTATCGGGCCCTCACGATCAATGTAAACACTGTATCCACGTACGTTTGTGATTGATCAAAGTTAAAACATGTTTGCCATCACGCACACGGTCAAGTTTAAATGTTGCAGCGATGTGGACGTGACGTATCTAGATATCGTGCATGAAGTACATTGTTTGTAAACAAGAAAGTCGCACAGTGTTTAGTTCCAACGACTCCTAAGCAGGAAAATTAGCGTAGAGTTGCTACAAAAGTGTCCCTTGCAATTATGATTTTTCCTCGAGAATGTTCAAGTCCCAACAAAACAAATCACTACCAGGTAAACGGAAGTTAGTTGTTACAGGAATATAAAGCATAGATTGCAACTAGACTAGTCACACCTTTTTCAAAATTCAAATTAAAGAGACCTCAGCCCGTGTGTCTCCAAGTTTCTATGTCATATATTTCACATGGACAAAAGCTGTCTAAGCAGCGACCCCAAGCGGTCCCTTCATCCTGCACATACCTGAAGGAAATGTATGACGTGTAATTATTATGGCGAGTCACGTGGTCAGAGAGCAATAAATCTCGAGTATCATTCTTGCTGTTGACAACTTAACAGACACTATAACACTATTGCCATTGAAGGTGTTGTTCGTGAAAACACCTGCTGACAGTTCTTTAAATCAATAGTAGAGGTCAACACAAAGTGACACAAGAAACGATAAGAGAAAACAGCAAGGTGGGTACAATACATATCGTTGTTTTGTTGTCAGTGTTGGCTGAGTTGAATTTTCATTTCAGTGTTTTAATTTTGCCATTTCGTCCAGTTCCGAAATCAAATAAACCCGGATGTTTGCCGTCCAAAGTCCACAGACATAGTATTTCTCACACATGATAAGGTTATTCTGCGGTCGTAAATATTTGATCACATATTTTTATAGTCGCAGCAGTTCCTATACAAAGTGCACCATAATAGCCTTATAAAATAAAATAGAAGTCTTTAACTTCCGTAAATTGCAGTTACTGTACCATTACCTATTTGGTGCTGTTTAGAGTTACAAAATTGACAATACTGGAAGGTTAAAATATTCTATCAAATAAACGTCTCTGAAAGTTTGGAAGCAATAATGGTAAATTTGGTAAAATTAGAACAAAATCATTGAGTCACACATTGTTTTATTTGAATTAGAGTCTTTACTTTACAAAGTTCTACTTTTATGTTATTTTACGATGAGAATGTGAAAATATAGAAAATCAAGCATAAACTCCCGTCTTTTTTCTTTAATATTTGATTATCCTCATATGCCAGAATTTTAAAATCCCAGATAACTTCCAAGTCTCCTGGTCTTCCATGTGTTGCTTTCTGGCCTGATATATTATATATTATATATATATATGTATATATATATATACTATATATATATATATATATATATATATAATATATATATATATATATATATATATATATATATATATATAATATATATATATATATATATATATATATATATATATATAAATGGCAAGCGAAGGTATTTGGTTACGGATATATGGCTTCCGGGTGAAATTTAGCATGTTTGGTGGGAAATAATCACCGAGCGAAACGAGTATAGCAAGACTGATGCTACTTTGCAAGCGTATTTGAAACTTTCAGCTTTCTTTTCGGCTAGTATGCTAGCTACAACCGTGATGGTCAGCATTGAACAGGGCTGTTTATAGAACACATGAGGTGACGCAGAAGCGTCGACTATACACGCTTGTTTACTGAGGGCGTAGTCACAGTGTATCCGATAAAAGAAGT
Organism: Ptychodera flava; assembly: GCF_041260155.1. NCBI lineage: Eukaryota > Metazoa > Hemichordata > Enteropneusta > Ptychoderidae > Ptychodera > Ptychodera flava. The sequence continues at coordinate 3,416,902 of NC_091946.1, forward strand.
GGCTGTTCAACAAGTATCACGGTCCACAGAAAATACAGACACAAATTACTGAAATTTTGATAAAGCGAACCCATGCACAATGACGGATAAATGTCATTTGGGGCAAAAGTACAGCGTATTGATCTTTTCAAGTTTATTCGTGACTCGTACACAAGCTACATACAGCAAACAAATGCAAGTTCTTGGACGATCTGATGTGTTTTGCAATTTCATTTTTTGCCATTGTATTTGGCAAGACACAACATTGTTCAATACCATTCATCAGACCAGATTTGGTAAATTTTGAAGTACTCACCTTATTTGTTAAGAATGCCTTTGATCGTACGACAGTAAAAATAAAACAATACTGTAACATCCAATCATTAACATCAATGCAATTCTTGGTCTTCAATTTACATGTCAGAAATAACATTTAAAAGTCACTGTGACACTTTACAAATCCACCACGTGAAATTCTCATGTTCCTTCTTTAAGCGTTGACAATCTTCATTATCCTTAATATAATTCAAATATAAATTGTTTTCTTCCAGACTTCTTAAACAATCTCGTAAATCGTAATTAGTACATTTGCCAACGACATTGTATGTGTCCAGTCTGTCCAACTTATTATTGAGATCTTTTTGTTTTAATAATTAGTAATTAATGATTAATAATAATGGTGCTGATGACTATCTAGTGCTTTTACCTTTGTGTTTAATAAAGTATCTCGAAGTCCTAACAGATTCAGCACAATTGATCAAAACGTTAAAACGGAAATCAGCAATATATTAATATTTCACATTTCTGCTCCTGTACAGTACACATGACCATGACCACACAGTCAGTACCTGTTAGTTATAAACTTTGAAAAGAATAAATACAAACTTCAATAGTGCATTATTTAAATACCCTTTACTAGTTTCTTAAGTCTGAAAAGTAATTTTACCTACTCTAATAATTCGTAACACTTTCTGACTCTTGCGCACGCCATTAGAAATGTGCTCCCCTCGTCATGCTTCCACACATTCGCACAATCACTGCTGCCTTCAGTGTATCGTTCCGGTGATATCACCTTGCAATACAACCCAGTAAAGACATCTTCCAAAGCAACAGTTGGTCAGTCAGGTGCATCTTCGCATATCCGATCGATCAAGCCATACTACCATCGAATTTGAAACCGTATTTGAGCTAAACTAGGGGGTAGGGACATGTACAGATGTACATCATTTTCAAAATCCTCTTTGAGTAGAGAAGGGGCTCATACACGAGCGGGGGTTTGGACGAATACATTAGTTGATCACGTGTTGATTCTTGTACACGTACATAATCAAACTGACATGAGGGCATTAATTTTATCAACTTAAAGAAAATTTTGATGACACAATTCAATTTTGATGGCATTGTAACAATATATACATGTGAGTTGTTTTGCGATCGAACAACACACTATCCTATCTGAAAACGTGTTATTTAGGAACTTTTCACCGCTACATTGTTTTGAAATCGAAATCGAAAATTTGATAAAACAAAAAAATCCCGATCTACCTATATACGATATATTTGAAAAGCATAGAATCGGAACTACATAGCTTATTTACTTGGCCTAAGCCGGACATTAGAGTTATCAATATGACAAAGTTGAAATTTATTTCGTGTTTTATAACGATGACCCTTTTTCATTACATGAATAAAATATGGAATAGCAGAAAAAAAGTTTACATATCATGTATTAGTAAGGTGTAGACAGAGTGTTACAGAATTTCGTTTTCGGTTTTGTAGCCTTTTTGACAAAACATCAGGCTATATATGGCTGTCTGAGGCTGTCTAAGGGAAAACAACAGCGGTGGTTGTGAAAAAAAAACGACAAAAAGATGATCTCATAGGAAGTTTGAGTATCAATTTAATGAGGGATTATCTGGTTATCGAGTATTAAATCATTTTATATTATGTTATCATTCTCGTGTTTTGTCAAAGTTCTAAATCTGATCAATAATAGCAACTCCTGGTTTTAAGTTACAAGCAAAGTTTTATCCCCAAGTATTCGAATTGTCAAGATTTATAGCATGGAGCTTGAAATTGTTCGCGTCATACAATGATATGGAATCAGCTAGGGTCCAGAATGTTAAAACTTTTTAGCAGCTGGTCGATACATTTCATGACCCTTACCCAGGCTGTAAACCCGATGGTCGTTAACCACTTTGCTGGCAAATTCACTCGTACTGTTTATTAAGTATATACTTAACTCTTCATCGGATGAGAAACCAATTGCAAGCTGCAGTATCACAATTTCATTTCGTTATCATTCTTAATCTTATTTTTGATTTTCATGCAGATATCATCTAGGAAATCAATAGGATAGCAACAATGAATGACCAACCACCTAGGTGGACCGCCACCACAGTCATACGGAGGACAACCACCTTATATACAGGCACGTACCGCATGGAGGCGCTCATTACCACACGCAGAACACTGTAGTTGTTGTGCCACCAACGAGGTAAGCTGTGGGTATTTATGGCTTCACACTCCTCGTCGTTTTGCTTGGCGTATTAATGTTAGGAGTTCCTTTTACCTATTAAAGCTCTTTCAGCTGTAACTTTTTAAGATATTTTGCAGTGTTTTCATCCTACTGTGAAATATGGTAAAATGCCCAGCGTTCAACATATCGCCTCGTGTTTATGTTCAATATTTCTATTGACAAATTAGGGAGACGACAAAAGTTCAGTGAAGGATAAAAACGTAATCCTTTTAGTTCGGGGTGGGGGTGACCAGAAAAGTTTCTAAAAGTATCCGATAAATCGATTTAAGATAAAAATTGCCAGGGGAATATTTTTGAAAAAAATACAGCAAAAAAACGCACTTTCGTGTTGAAGCGGTTTCCTCCACATGTATGGGGGACTGTGATGAAACACAAAGTTAAAGTAGTGTGTTCCCTGTGTTAACAATGCATTATTTAGTCGTATAGATTTAGCCACCTAAAATTGACTGATCCTTTGCTTCGCATTACATAGTAAGAGCCCGGCAATAGGTTCAATATAAGTCAATTAAGTTTGTACGGGGGTGGGGGCGTTGGGGAAACTTCTGAGAATTAAAGTTTTTTATCCTACATTCCATATTGAATTTTTGACATCGCCCCTAAATCCAAATCTTTGTACTATTTAAATTCAGTTGTCAAACATTAAACACAGCATAAAATTCACAATGAATTGTGTTGACAAATCCTATATTTTTTGTATTTTAATGTGTCTAGTGCTTAAATCTATATATTTTCTAATATCATTTATGACCTTAACTGTCTCAATTTGTCGCCAAATTTTGAGTCGATTCGGGAAATTTCGTGAGTCATTTTAAAGAAAACTGAAGTTTTTGCTGAAGTTTTACTGAAGGTTTTTAGCTGCTAAGGTGTTTGCAGCTAAAAACCTTCAGTAGCTGTGACGTTTGTAAAATTAGGTAGTGAGCTGGTAGTTAAGTCCATATAAAGGTAGATTGTGCATGTTCTACTGTACAAATTTCGTATGCATCGAAAGAATGTCAAAATTAAAAATAATAATTAGAGAAACAGAAACCAAAATGTACCATCTAGTTATACACCACCCCTATTCAGTAAGGTCAGTAGCATAATTTACTCCATAAAAATAAGGCAGTGAAAATATTTATTATGGTTGTAAACGACCACACCCGTGGTCACTTTACTGTTGATTAAGCATACTAGATGCAGTAAGAAGTTATGTTTGTTTGAAGACAAAACAGACCCTGCCAAAGGTTGTAAATGAGAGCTAACGATTGGCACCCTGTGTTAAAATTGAGACACAAGATACCACTTCCAAAGCCTCAATGCGATAATTTTACAACCCCAGATAGAGCTGGTTTTGCCTTTGTACAAGCAGAATTTCTGACTGCATCAAGTGGAGACAGTAAAGTGGCCATGGGTTTGATACTCGTCTTCATCGTGACGCGTTTTTCCAACTTATGTACACACATGTATGTACAATATTTGTAATTATATGATTTTGTTTGTCTTTATGTGCGATTGTTTGCACGCATGCATGCACACATGAATGCATCATTATATTACATGAATTTACCACGGTCAAGTCAGACAGACATACACACAATCCTACCGTCTTTAAAAGATAACACCCTTTCAGGATCACACACAAATGATTTCTGCCCTCTACGTCCACAAAGGAAATAATCCAACTGGGGATTAGGAAAAAACGGACGCTCCAGCCGATGGGCCGTACAGGAAGGTACAGGTAGTATGATGATAGCCAAACTTGAGATTATGTATAACGCTACAGGGACTCGTAAGGGCGCCCTCATCATCACCGGGCCGGAGTTTCGTGTATCTGTCGTTCAGGATAATTATCACTGGCTGAAATCTGAAAAGGAATATTTCACTTTCAAGGCGGAGTTTCGACGAGTGGACATAGTGTCTATCGAACAGTCATGATGATGATGATGATGATGATAGTGATGACAATGATGACGACAATGATAATCATGATCATGAAAATGAGGGTAATGATATTGATGAAAAGCGGACGGATGTATCACGAAACAAAAACATACCGGCTTCAGACCTTAAGACACGACCAATCTTCAAGAACTACCAAGACAAAGGTGTCGAGGAATGTACTATTTTGTGGTACCGCCATGGAATGTACATTCCTTACTCCTAAATCACGTGACTGTAACAAGTGGACGGATAATAGGCAACAACTATGACGCTATTGTTATGGTTTAATCCCGTAACGTTATTCGTCTCCACTACCGTCACCTCATTACGAAAACTAGAATAGAGACAATAGCTAATACACAGCTCAAATTGAGTCAAATATATGCAGTGCATGCCATGAGAGATTACACTTACTTGACTGTCCTTTTGCAAACGCGTCCCGTTATCGTTTATTTCGAATATAAAGAATAACTAAGGCTTGCAAACTTTTAATGTACATATCGTCGTAAAATCATGGAGGTTCTTTTACTTTCATCGTGAAATGTTATCCATCGAATTCTCAAATTTACTTGGACGCAATAGTGTGCATGTACACAGTCAGTGAGTATGGAGTGACCTTGCCACTATGTACTTGGAAAATGCTCACAGCTTTGATCGCTAGGAGTCATTCTACATATTTATGGATCTGTAACTAAAATCACAACGCCGAGGATTTTAAACATTGGAAAAGCAAAGGCATGGAGGAGTTTATTTTAAATAGTGTACCATTCAATGTGTGAGACGTGTTTCCACAGAGAAAATTGTATTGATATGGAAATACCTACAGACTTCCCGTATACGACTTGATCACTTTTCACAGGTTTCCCTTTGTCATAAATACCTTTAATAACACACTTGCACTTGGTATCTTACCGATGTTGGTGCATAGCGATCAATTAACGCCAGGCCTAGCTACCTTGACGTCTGACAATAGAATAGAATCTGAATCCTGATTTTATGTTAAATGCGATATATGAAGCAGTACATATATCCAGCTGGATATATCCGATCTGGCTCATCCTCATGTTCCGCAAATCGGTTAAGGCAGGGCGTGATAATTTTATACGTTTTACAACGCAAACAATATATGATATATTTTGAAAACAGAAAGTTAATTACATTGAAGGCATCCGCTTATTAGTTCCAGAGACCAGCTCTGGAACTGTTAGTTTTTGCTCACTTTCCTTCTTTCTTTCTTTCTTTCTTTCTTTCTTTCTTTCTCTATTTCCGGTATTACTATCATAGAACATGCTATACACAAAATTTACCTTAATTACCCAGAATGCATTGCGACACGCTTATGACGTCATCGCTCAGCTCGGACGGGTTTTACGGGCATTTCTTGTGTGCTTATTTATTTATTTTTTATTCTGCATTGCTCGACTATCATATTGCGTTCAGCTATTAATAATTCTAGCTTTCTTTCGCTTTGTTTTTTGTTGCTTTTTGATTTTATTTTTCTCTAAATACTCGCCGTACGTGGCGCTATACTAACCGCGGCTTGAGGTAGAGTAATTAACGGAGTATGTACCGTTAGGCACGTGGCACGAGAGCCGCCTTGTCTATTGCCACTTGGATTGTAAACCGCATCGTACGTTGCCACGCGCGTGGCATTAAATCGCCTAGGCCTAAATTGAATTTATGAATGAAGCCTGCTTACATAACGTTCGTAATAAGGATGCGCGAGTAAGAGTAAGAAGGGGTTAAGTAGATCCCTAAAAGTTCACACCGTAAAATAAACTCTAAAGAAGAATGTCGTTTATTGTGTTTTTGTTCGTTCAGTTTTTGGGGTTTTTTTTGTTTGTTTTTTTTTGGGGTTTTTTTTGTATCTTCATGACCAGCAAGGAGACTTTGTACATACGTCACTTCGTCGGTGCAATAATGTTTGTCGCAAGGCTGGGAGGCGCAGTTTGTCCTTTTCAAGGCGGAGGGTCCATGTTTCTGATAATGCACGGATAGATCACAGACTTGGAGGAAACTCTCCTCCTACTTTCGCATTATCTCATGTAATTATTAATATACGCACGAAGTCTCCGAGAAGTCTGACACTTGTGAAGTTCAATCGAGACGGCTTGACATCAAGCCGCGTTTTTAGTCTATGTTTTTTCTTCTTGTCTCTGGATAGATTTAGAAGGTGTAAATCACGTGTTCGGCACGTGACTTGGCCTGTCACTCATGTCGGTGACCTTAGGTCTTGTCATCTCCACAAACATCGTTGTCTTAATTTTGTTAAATTTGATCGATATTTTATTTGCTCATGGGATGACAAATTAATCAAGACAATAATCAGCCATCGCGGAAAATTTCCGCGATGGCACATTAAAGTTGGTACAGTAAGAAAACATTGTTGAGAGAATTCAAAGATGCTGTTACTATGAGCTGGGACGATATACACACATATATTCATGTATATTCGTCCAAGGTTCGACCTCAGTCTCCAACTAACTACTTGATTTCGGGGAACATCAAGCTTCCCGGCAAGAGACCTTGGCAAATGACGATGACAATCAGGGTGATATGATTATTGTTAATTGTTGGCAACTTCATTTTAATTCGGACTGGATAGAATGCTTTCTTCAGAAATGAAATGACAGCAAATTTACAATACTTAAAGGGAGTGGAGAGAGTTAACAACAATGCACGAACATTCCGTTCATCCATGGTGTGCATATCAAGGGAAGGGCCGACAATTTTTGTTGAATGATGTGTAAAATTACAAGTACTTTAAACCGCAGCACATGCACGAAGTGATTGTATTTGTACTGTCAAATGTAGATTACGTCCAAGTAGATGAATTTTTAAAACATAAAATCATTTTAAACAGTGAACGTTTCTCTAGTTTATCTTCTATTTCATAGAAACCAATTTGAGATCTGGCAGCCCAGGTCAGGTTTTTCTATACGACAAGTGATCGGACGCGTTACCTTTGAATCTGCACATTAGTGAGTCAGTTTCTGTCGGATTTCAGGTGAAACCCACATGTATCACGTTCATCTTCTCACACCACGGCCACCCCATGAGTAACCGTGCGCTCACATCTTTCATGTGAAAACAGAACACAAATCACCACGTTCAAGCCACTAACACGTTCACACATCCCATACTTGAACCAATTTTCTGTTAAATACATCATCTGAATAAAAGTGAAAAAGCATTGCTTTGTTTAATATCAGTTATAAATTTTTTTGCAGAGTCTTTACCCCATTTTCACAAAATACATTTTGTGCAAATGTACCATACGGAAAACGTACTCTAAAAACAAAGTACTGAATCAATGATTATCACTGATACCAAATCTACTGAGAAGAACATAAAACAAATGACAAATTTACTGGCATACAGTTTCTATCAATGCTACAGTGACATGTAAAAAACCGACAACTATATATTCAATGTATTCAGTCTCTACAATCACAGTCCCTCCATGTGCACCCACCAGTCTGGAAACAGCTCCTATAGCCTGTTTCTTTGTTCCGAACTATACGTGCGAGTAAATATACAAAATCATCCCGGTCTCTTGCATTTACACAGTACACAGACATGATGAACAGACAGTGTTGACAGGGCAATAATTTGGAGTTACTGTTGGAGACGTAGAAAGACTTCCTGGTGTGGCTGTCCACGGTTGCACATTTGTAAACTAAACTTAGCCGCATCCACGCGGCATCGGACACCGCGCAAAATCGGACATATTTTGTCAGTAGTGTTGCGTGCACGCATAGCTGTCGTTGCAACCTGTAGTCTGAGTTGCAAATGTGTTCCGGGTAAGTGATCTGTACATCGGTAGTCACCCATTAAAATAGTTGTATTGTCGAAGTACTTGCATGCGTTTATTTCACAGATGTAATCTAAATTTTCAGACATATTTATGCATAATAATAAGAGAACCATGACGTTATTTGCAAACTGCATTGAAATCCAAACTATTTAGCATAGAGGACAACTATTCCTGGATCAAGGAGGACTTTTTGTGAAAGCAATCGAAGGAGGGTCGGTACTTTTAATTCATCTTTCCGTCTTAATTAATCAGAATAAAAACTGGTATTCGATAGATTCTTCTGTCTGACACAAATGTCGCAGTGGCTGCTCCTTTCATTTCCCTCATTGTTTATCAATGTGTCTAAAAGAAAAACTGATCAGCATCCGTCTCTGCATTCCATTGTATCTTTCTTCTACGGGAGTATTGGCGTATTAGCAGACAGCAATCTGTTTATATATCATTAGCATGATAAGTATTCCTGCACCTCTGTTGTGTGTTCTAAAAAAAAATCTGTATTTGTTTCAGTTCAATGTTCTGTCCATTCAGTCTCTATCCAAACACTCAAATGAACAGGTTCGTTTTATCTACAATGTTATCTACAAAACCTGTGTGCGACCATAGACATTAGAGGGGGATCTTCCCTCCTCTACAGTCTATGGTGCAATGCGACCTTCAAAAAGGAAAATGTATATGCAACCACAGTCCCCCCCACCTTCGTTTAATAGCAGCTCATAAAGTAAAAGGCGGATTCCGTCTTTTTCCTGCTAACAAGTTCAAGTTGTTTTGAGAGAGCGATAAGACCCCCTCCCTCCGGGTTGGTGATCGACGGAACAAATTAATGAATCGGATTAGGGAGGGAAATTAACAGATACTGTTTTCTTTGAAATACTAAGCTTGTAAAGATATATCCAGGGCACACACGCACAACACAGGTCAGGCAAGGCAAGGCTACTTTATTAAAAAAAAAGTTTGATGCATGACTTTTATTGATCATAGCCTGATTCCTAGATAAATATTGCCTCAAATACCCCGTGATGGCAGTAAAAACAACCACAGATTCTCCGATCGTTGCTTCACAAAGCCCCTGTGATATCTACAAGAAGTAAGGAGTTGTATCAACGGGGCTTCTGACAGGATGAGATGATCGGAGAAACACCGGCCCACAGGCGCTCCTTAGCTGGGTAGTCTGCTAAGTAGATCGATTTTCGGATCGATCTATTGATCCCGTAGTCGATATGCCCGTCACTGCAACCTAAAAATGACGTCATACGGTAGAATCGTTCTGCAGGCCGCATTTCACCGCGCTTGGTCTCAAAACACGGCCGATTTCTTCAAGATGACGCGAGTAACACATTCATCGGCGTGATTTTTGAGGAGATGGTTAAATTTGTGATCCAACTAGGTATAGGCCTATGGGAACGTAGTTCTGAATGTTTTGTGCGAGCGCACGGCCAGTTGAAAACCCGGATCGCGTGTTTTTTGAGTGATTGTGTGGCACACCTTGTGATTTAGGTTGCAGTGACGGGCATGGCATATCGACTACGGGATCAATAGATCGATCCGAAAATCGATCTACTTAGCAGACTACCCAGCTAAGCAGTCCGGGTTATGTCCATAGAGAGGATAGTACGATTGACCAATCAGCGAACCTGCCGCCGCCAACGTCATGAATAATTAACCTTGCAAACCTTTGCTCGTACATTGCAACGAGTTTGGAACTTTTCGGCTTGATTTCGCCCTTTATTTTTAGCACTGGGTAGTTTTTAGATGTAGACGTTACGCACAATGTTCAGTGCAGCCGAGATGGTGACCGACACAAGTGGTTAGTACATTGAAAATTACTTATTTGGATTAATTTCCTGGCCGGGTACGGCTCCTAGAAATCAGCATTTGACCCTTGTAAATCTACAGCAAGTTATTTGTCGCCAAATATCGCCTACTTTTGGTCAATTTCAATTTAACCTTGCCATCTGCAGTATGGAGAATGTTTCAAGCTTTGCAAAGATGGGTCAACTGTCTTAGTCGGTCATCGGAGCACGATGGAGCACGATTTTTTCGATCACCATGCGTTTTCCGGTACGATTGACCCTTCGCTCAGAAAAACGCGCGCCGGATCAATCGCCGAGAAGTTAACCAAAAGCTGGAAAAGAGAACGAAAAACGTCCAATAACTCTTTGTCGAATATGGTCGAGGGTTAAGAAACTCAGAAAACTATTCTTGAAGAAATCTTACAATTTTTAACACGGTAGAACGTCGCCAATAAACTGGAGCTAAGATACTTCCGGGTAGCCAACAGTCTCACTCGATCGGTGGATCTGTCAGGTCATATCGCGATCTGAACAAAGTGAACCAACGTAACCTTTGACCCTTGTTACATATACAGTACGTGATTGGTTCTTGCCTTAATTTCATTACATATACGGTACGCCATTGGCTCTTCCCTACTATCCTCTATATGGACATAACCGGACTGCTAACAGTCTGAAAGGAGGGTACTTCATTTGCATGCATAATTAGGGATTTAGTTCAAATTCGAACAGCGCCCTCTAGCCAGTGAGTGACGGTTATGGCATTTTTCGCCAGAATTTTATCCGCAGATATCTCAGCCTTCGTTTAGCATCCGTCCTGTTTCCAGTTAGCAGCTGAATTGTACTCTTAGTTAGTGTTCGCCGATGATTTTTTGTGGGGTTTTATCGATTCGTTTTTGCGTTAGCCTTATTTTCATGGTTTTCGAGCGACCGAAAATGCCGTTCACTAAACACTGCCGCAAAAGCATATCCAAAGTCAAATTTCCATGAGAAGTAGGGAGGGGACGTATCTTGAGTAGGTCCATACGATCTGAAAAAATCTCAGTGGCTTAAGCCTCCGTTTTTGAAACACGTCTCGTTGAAGTTGACTATGCAGCGACGTTCATGTGTTAAATCTAACATGGCGACCTACAGCGCAGCGTGAGTGTGTACACATAGACCATAGGGGATTCAATCTCCGATGATGACGATGATGATGATTAAATATTTAAAAATGAAGATCAATAAAAATATATTTGGACTCAGTAAATTTGTTGTTATTGTTGTTGTTATTGTTGTTGTCGTTGTTGATACTATTTGCAGAAAAGAACAAAGTATGCGCTGCAAATTTCAACACAGCCTAACTATACATGTGCGTCGCAAATTCAACATAGCCTAACTATAAATGTGCGTTGCAAATTCAATACAGCCTAACTATACATGTGCGTTGCAGCCTAACTATACATGTGCGTTGCAAATTCAATACAGTCTAACATTACCCGGTAATGTTAGGCTGTATTGAATTTGCAACGCACATGTATAGTTAGGCTGTGTTGAAATTTGCAGCGCATACTTTGTTCTTTTCTGCAAATAGTATTAACAACGACAACAACAATAAAAACAACAACAATAACAACAAATTTACTGAGTCCAAATATATGTTTATTTATCTTCATTTTTAAATATTTAATCATCATCATCGTCATCATCGGAGATTGAATCCCCTATGCATAGACTCTTTCAGCTCTTTCTCGGTCCTCACCGGCTAACTTGGCAGATTTTTTCGGTTCTGTTTATGTTTTCAATGATTGTGACAAGGAAGCAAGACGGAAAGCTTGTGTTACCTCACTGGCTAATCTGCCTGGCTGGCTTCTCGGTAAAGTCGTGGACAGCCCAAATGGAAAAAAAACACTACGATGACAGAAGGGCTACGTTTATTACTGTTTGCGGCCGTAGACGTAGTATAGTGGTAGACACCCGTCGTACTGACTAGCAGTGCTGTTTCGTTTATGAGTGATTTTTTTCCGTTTACGCATTCTACTAGCTAGCAAGCATACAAAAACTGTAGGAAATAACATCGACCGCAAAAAATCTCTGTGGATAAATACGGCTACCCTGTATCCGGCACACGAGTACGTGAATATTATATACGGCTGGAATGATGCCGGTAAACAGCTGCGCGCTGTGGCCATCCCTGCCAGCATTACCGTGCGTGCTCGAACTAGACTGGCACATTTTATAACTCATGTACCTAGCAAAAATTTTGGGTTTTTTAAAGTATTGATGGTCATAATGTAACATTAATTAAATATTTTATTTATATATTACATCAGTGACCCGATTATAGGAGTAAACTTTGAAAAAAATGAAAGTTAATCGTGTAGGCCCTAACGCCCGCGCCGTGTGAACGACAAGTGGTTTGGTCGACGCGGTAAACAGCGTGGAGTGTACGTAGCGTAACGGGTGTTCGTATACTCATAGACCCTCGAGATCTACGTATACAGCGATATGGTAACTGCATGCCAACATTCAACACTGCCGCAAATACATGTCCATGGTCGCATGGTCATGAAAATTTCACCAAATGTTGATAATAGTTAAATGAATATTTTCTGAAATTTTCGGCTTGGCTTAAGACCTCTAAGGTCATTATCGAGCTGTTTTACGAAAAAGGTGAAGTTTACTTCCGCATTTGGCGGGTCGACCTCGCCACCCACTTTGTAGCGATTTAAATAAAATCTTCTCAACTTTTGTGAGTTTACCCTAGGAAAACAGATCATTAGTATGTATGCTACAATTGAAAGCAAAAATTATAGTTCTAGCTAATGTACGTTTTGCTGCACGTCGATATTTAAAGACCACCCTTTCGCCGTATTTTATACCTCACTGCAGTGGCGGTCAGCGTAACGAAAACGAGGCTCTACAACACGAACTTTTATGCAAATTTCATAGGCTCCTTTCAGACTGTAAGCACATGTTTTCTAAAATTTCGCCACAGTCACCTGTTTTCTATTCCGCTCTAGGTCTATGCGCCCCATAACTATGGCCATAGACGTGAGTACATATGCCTGTGTTCTTATCAGGCATATGTTAGTCTATGGCGCGGGCGGATGGACGCAGAGCGGGATAGACACAGGCGTTATGTTGACTGGATAGTTTGCAAAAGTGTAGATTATGCTGTGAGTTTATGCTACATTCCGACCACGCTCACCTGTCTATTCCGTTCTGCGTCAATATATGCGCCTCATAGTGTGTACATATGCCTAAGAAGAAGATATGTACACACGTCTATGGGGCGCATATATAGACGCAGAGCGCAATAGACCATAGCATAGGTGACTGTGGTTCCGACGTACTGATACGTAGCCTTTCTACACTACGTATCAGAACGTCGGGACGCGGACGTCGCATAAACTACACTTTTACAAACTACCTGGATTAAACGCCCGTGGGAATAGACCACAGGTGACTGTGATTCCGCTCTGCGCCTATATAGGCGCTCTATGATGATAACGCTAGACGAGAAGATTGTTTCGATGAATTCGAAATCTATCATTTATAATGGTTCTACTTCGGAAAAAATCTTTGATATCGCTCTTTTTCATATGCAAAATCGACGTTCCAATTGATATCAAACGGCACCGCTTATGAAAAAGACAACGTCTTCGCCCAAGGTCACGTCAGTTACGAGATATATCGCGAGATCTCATATTCCAGTATGGCGGGCTTGAAGGTAAGAACATGTGCAACTTCAAATGATCGCTTTCATGTAAACCAGACTGTCAACTATTTATTCCAAACAGTGTGAAATCAAACTGCAACAGTGCCAGTCAAAGTCTTTGCAATTTCAGTGTTCTTTTTTGATAGATTTATTTGCCTGATTCACACAGTGTTCAAAATGTTCAAAGCGCGACGATTAGCTTACCGCTTTAGCGTTCACAAAGTGCACACAAGATACATGATAATGAAACCCTTTGGCGTCCTGTTGACGCGTTCTGAACGATAGATGTAAGTCGGAATACATCTAGGAATATCAATCGGTCCACTTTGCTCACAAGGAACCCGAACGGGTTTTAATCGCATGTTAACATTAACATTCGGGCAAGTGTGAAAGACTTTATGTCGGAACGTCTCAGGACTCGACTCTCAGATATACGTGTATGTGGGTTGAATTTTGTGCTGGCAACAAATATAATTCAAACATAGATGCGCTTTAAATACGGTAGACGCTGATTATCCCATATTATAAGGGTGACCCTTTTATTTTATTTTTTTTTGTTCTTATCTTCAGAGGAATACTCGGGCAGGGCGGGCGGTCGCAATAAAAAAACAAGTACCAAAAAACAAATCTGTTATTTGTTTCAGTTCAATGCTCTGTCCATTCAGTCTCTACAATTTTTAAGTAGCCTACAGAAAAACGTGTACTTGTTTCAGTTCAATGTTCTGTCCATTCAGTCACTGCAATTTCTTGTCTTTCACTTCAGTGTTATGTGCTCTCTGTCCTTTTAGTCTGAGTCGCTGCAATCTCACAATTTGATGATGGTGGTGCTGTTGCTTGGATGACTGCCTCAGAGTGGCACAAATAAAAAAGTTTTTTTTAACTATCAAAGAAAATGAACTATGAAAGAATATGAACAACTGAACTCCTACATTGTATTATCATGCACGCCAGAACATAGATACCAGATTGGCATAAATTTACAGCATGCAAATAATATTATAATGAGGAGAGCATCTCTTTGAGATGCGGCCTTCATTGGCATCGTAGCTGCCCTGCCCAACCGCAGTCTACGGATCACCTGAAATTTTTTGCTCTATTAATCCGTAATCACTGCTTTTCAAACAAACAAAAATCATGTATAAGTATAAGCATTTTGAAGAGTAATGGACCACCAGGTTCCTTGTTTGTGCAGTTTTGTAGCAACAAAGTAAGTGAAACGGACATTTATTTTCTGGTAGCCTTGTGGCCTGGTCCATAGCAACATCATCAACATAGGGGGATATGCATCTGTAGATTGATTGGCCAAGAAACAAGGGTTAAAGGCTGTCAGTGTTTCCCCTGGGTTCCAAAATCTTGTAGCAAATTTGGCTAGAAGCCCTAAAAAATTATTCGCCAAACCAGATATTCAATTAGCCAAGCCGATACCAGTGATCACAAATGTGTCATTTCTTTCTCATTAATATGCAAAAATAAATATTTGTCTGCATTTTTCGTAAGAATGACAGAAATAACCCTGTTAGTGCTACTATGGATACTAAAAGTAACACCAATTTATGGTTCAGATTACAATGTGCCAACATCAGCCACGCATACAACATAAAATTTGTCTGAATTTCAAGCGACATTTGTCCAAAGTTAGGCGTATGCAACTATATTTAGTAACAAACCTGAAATCGCTATCATGCGATACTGTACATATCGCTACAGACAACGGCACGAAACCTGGTTCAGCATACTAGTTTTTTTTTCAAAAGAATCAGATATCCATTCTCGTAGCAGTTCAAAAGTAAAATACTCTCAGACTTGAGAAATATGTGCATTTTAGACTTCCAATACATTTGCTTTACGCTTGAAGTTTAGCAAGCCAAGTCGTACAATTGAAGCTCGGACAGCGCACAACGTATCAATGGCGCTTGGGTCAGGGGTCATCATCAAAAACTTCAGTGTGTATTCACAGCCAGCTTGAATCATGCCATGAATCGCGGAAATCACGGATCATAAATCCAAATGTTTACGTCTATTATGTAAACAGAACCGTAAAATATCAAACATATACCCTTTTGATATGGAGAAACGTCTTTTTGTTTCACTGACGATCAAGTTAAATGCTCAAATATCGCGGAAAGACTTTGCGTATTTATTTGCACGATATGAATGCAGAACTAGGCCGACTCGGCGGACGATCGAGTGCCTTCTCTGAAAGTCTGTATACGATATCACGTCACAATACACCACGGTCCGTGATACACTGAAAATTGTCATGAATTTATCTTTAAGGAAGCCAATTCACACAAGTTTCTAACGCCAGTTAAGGTATTTTCTTGTTGGCAGCAATACACCACGAACATTTTCGCTATTCAGAGTGCCTTACTCGCTCTACGTTCTAAAAAATGCCATGCGTACGCTTTTGACCATGCATGCTGCTACCTTCTTTTCCAAATTCACGATCGACTTTCCTACACTGATCATAATCTTTCTTTCCATTTCATAGCTTTACTTGTGCTTAGAATGTTTGTTGTAGGGGTGGTCCCCCCGTATTAGTGGAGCATGCAGCCAAAGTCAATAAGGAATCTTTGCTGTTTTTGCCTAGTTTCACCACAGGGCCTGGCAAGAATTATTAGTGTAGGAGTTATGAATATAATCAATAAATGTCTTCTATTAAACTTCTTTTCATTATACAAGCCTTACCCGTGTCTGGTGTGTGCCTATTACTTTACCCTAGCTTAGTAGCTATCTGTGTATAGTGTTTCAAAGAAAACAGTGTATATCTGTTAATTGCCCTCCCTAATCCCCTTCATTAATTTGTTCTGCCGATCACTGACGCGAGGGCTTATTGCCCTGACCAAATAACTTGTTAGCAGCTCATAAGGTAGTCCGTCTACTACCTTATGAGCTGCTAACGAGGTATTTGGTCAGGGCGATAAGCCCCAGCGTCAGTGATTGGCAGAACAAATTAATGAAGGGGATTAGGGAGGGCAATTAACAGATATAGACTGTTTTCTTTGAAATACTATACAGGAATAGCTAGCGTAAAGTAATAGGCACACACTAGACACAGGTAGGCTTGTATAATGAAAAATAGTTTAATACAAGACATTTATTGATCATATTCATAACTTCTACACTAATAATTCTTGCCAGGCCCTGTGGTTTCACCGTCACTACTATACGATCCTTCAGTGTTGACGACGACATAGCTGTCACTGTACGGAGTAATCTGTAGGCACACATTGCACGTAGTCAAACCCAAAACTTCGCAACATTTTAGTCAACTAGTCATGATATACATGTACATGCGGTACTATTGTCGATTTGTGAGCTATTTCGTTACAATTGTATTCATTACTGTATGTGTTACAAATGGGATCTTCTGACGCATAAGGTCAGAGATGCCAGAGATAAAGAATTACGTCTCAAGTTGAATGCAGGCAGCCCGCGGACAGACAAAGTGCATGATGACGTCATAGTGCAATTTTGATTCGCAAGTTTGGCTAATTTTTGCCAAAATCTTCTCGCCAAACGCTACTTTTTTCTTGCATTTGTGATTTTGCGAGCGGGCAGTGGAAACACTGGGCTGTGAACTCTATTCAAACCCTGTATACATACTCATGAGTGGTCTTCCCTTGTTATTTACTAATTGGAACAGTGTAGGGCTATGTTAACGTGAACAACGCATTTGTAACTATGCGGTGACCTCACCCCAGTGTTCAGCAAACTCCACGTATTTGATACCCGGTGGTAAGATGTTAATGTTGTCATGAAGTTTACTGTTTATTATCTCATGCATACAGATTTTGTATACAGTACTGTTTTTGAAATTGTTCGGGTTAATTGTCGATTAAAAGTGACATGCAAACCTGGAAGTTGTTTTGCCGTATAATAACTACACGGTGCATATGTGTGTCAGCGAAGCCATGATGATACTGTGCATGGGGGCATTCCGTACAGATACCCACGTACCCTGTAACTTAAGTGGTACATCCATGGTCAGTGTATACGTGCGTGTACACTGGTGGCCATCTAAATATGAATAGGGAGTGGCGAAGTCAGATTTCAAGCAAAGTTTTGCTGGCGATTTTTCAGTAACCAGACCTCGAACACCAAAAATAATTGGTTGTACAAAGTAATGCAGGTCTGGTCTTGGAAAAAGTATCCAATTGGGGTCATCAAAGACGTGTCAACGAAAACGACGCAATCATTAATGGGACCTTGCAGCGGCCACGGTCAAAAATAACATCGGGGATTCACGAAAACTTACTGGGCAGAAGTTGATTTTTTTCCCTCCAGACTATGATAACACTTATTAGGAATGCATAGAACAAACAACTTGAAAATCTATGGAGCGCTTAAACGAAAATCTGTATTTTCCCACAACAAGAAAAACTGACCAACAGTCACTTATGAGTGCTGGCTGCGTGTGTTGGTTTGAAGTTAAATCCTCATTATGCATGCAAATTAGGTGCCCATCTCTCAGCGTGATGTGCCATAGTCAAAACGGCATTCGCAATATTTGTAGAAATGCGCCACCAGCGACGGTATCTGTCACTTTCTCCCTATCCTGTCCCTATCAGTGCAACCGGCGCAGTTTACAAGATGTTATCAAGGGTATGATGTAGCAATTCATGTCTGGTCAGCAGAATGACCCGCTTGTACAGGCTGGGTTACCAAGCTTGCCCACCTTACTTTTTCGCAATAATGAATTACCATCATTGGTACCTGAGAGTGAAAAACTGGTACTTTTTTGGATTAACTGACATTTTACCATTTTTTCAATTTAATATTGTGTGCACAACTTTGAAAATGCTCCGCGCAAAATATAGTCTGTGTTAATATGAATCTACTCAAATGGCAATGTGTAATGAGTATATAGCAATATTATCTCAGCAAATATTTGTATGATTATTTTCAGAAATTATTTGTTCAAGTTTTAGTTGTCATATGTCTTTAAGATAAAGAAAATGTTAGTCAGATTTTGGTGCCAAAGCAGTGAGTTGATGTTGAAAACAGAAGGTGACTGTGGAAACTTTACGTTAAGTAATTATGGTCATTGTAATGTATATCAGAGGTAAACAAAGTAAGGTCCAAAAAATACTTGCTCAGTCCCCAGAAACAACCTGACTGAAGTAGCACATTGTATTTGCTGTTAAGCTAGCCACAGAAATGTGTGTAAACAAAGTTGTAGATAACAAGATCTGGAATCTTTATCACTGGAAATGACTGATCACATTCTGATGAGAAGCAAGGAGATAAATTCTCTTTTTATAACTTTCAAATGCAAGTGACAATGTAGTTGATCAAAGGACCAGTAGACAAAATATTGACATTACAATGTTATAATTATTTCATTATTGTTTGACAGCAAAGTGAGATAAATCATAGACAGTAGAAGCAAGAGGGACATGAAAGTGGTGCTATTTTTGCAATTTCCTTTGACCCAAACCATGTTGTAATTATAAGTTAGGCTATCCCATTCACATGTTGCAAACACATTATCAAGTTTAAAGCCAGATGTTAGCAATTAATGTCTTTCCTTTTCCTGCAGTGTTGCAGCCAGGAAATTGAAACCAGGGGACACATTGTCCCACTACCATTTATTCTTGGGATATTTTGCACATTTTGGAGACAACATACGCTAGTTATTAGTAAAATTGTGTATTTATTATAAATTGATTTCACAAAACAAAATTTGAGCTACTGGGACATTCAAGTCCACCCATTCAGTACACTTTGAGCATAATTAAGTGGTCATTAAAGATTATGTGTGGTAGCGCCCTCTACGGCCAATTGTGTATCTTCTGTGTTCCGATTCTGAATGGCCTTACACTGTACTACTTGCAGCATAATATATCACCACTTCTATTGAAAGAGAAAAGGGAAACATTCTCTTATTGATTTGGCAATTCTCTTGACTTGGAAACTGCAGTTACAATCATAGTTGTTCTCTTTTCCTGTTGTATACTGACAAATTTATATCTTATGTGACCATGTCATTAACATTTTGTTAATTTATATTCACAGATCTGACTACGGACAACAGGATGGAAGAAGACCAGATACAAAGCTAAGTATACCTTTCATGCAGTTAGTTCATTTACTATTGACAATGAATAATAACAACTTCAGTTTTTTCTACAGACACGTGTCACCATTGAAGACATGACTGGAATGGAAACTGAAGTTTGTCCTGTAATGATGATTGATTAACTGGTATCATCATTGAGTTGTGATCATCACAATACGAATAGTGTTATTAACCCATTGTTTATATTTATTGACAGGTGCCGCCAATGAAGATTTCATGCTGCAGGAGTACTTTTAACATAATTTCTTTTTTATTTTCAGGTTTCACCGATGAAAACATATAGTGTAATATTTGCCATTTGATGAGAGTGACATTCAGTTACTTCGTGTTGGCTGGCCACGAGTAATTGGATGTTATTCTCTGTTGTGTACTAATCTTTACAGGTTTCTGTTTTTTTACAGATGTGAGCAGGATGACTATTGAAGATGCTGTCTGCCCTCCCATTACAAATTTTATGCACAAAATATCATAATAACATATGCTCTTTGTTTCTTTACAGATGTTACCATGGAAATGCTGACTAGAAGATAGAAGATTGTTATTGACATGTTTGGTTATTTTGGAAATTTGATCAGAGTGATGTTGATTTTCTGGGTGTTGGCTGGCCACCCAGTGAGTCAACATTACTCTGGTGTGTAATTAACTCTTGATTTGTTTTTATTTCTTAGGTGACAACATGGAGGCATTTATTTTCAAATTTGATCAGAGTGATGTTGATTTTCTGGGTGTTGGATGGCCACCCAGTGAGTCAACATTACTCTGATGTGTAATTAACTCTTGATTTGTTTTTATTTCTTAGGTGACAATATGGAGGATCTCGCTGAAGAAGTTATGTTAACTGGTCTGCAGTTTTACTGATGGAATAATGTATTAATGGATGTTGTTTGTTTATTTACAGATGCCACTTGGGAAGAATTAACTGATGACAACATTGAAGACCTTATTGAGAGGAGTGCATACACCCAAACAGTTAACTTGATTTCTGTATTTGCAGGTATCATGGTTCTAAACTCTACAGAAGATGATGATATAATTAATCAAATGATTCATTGCATGTATACATCTACTGCTACTAACATGTTTCACTGCAGCATACACTTAATTTTGTTTGTTTGTTTTATTGCAAGAGTACTCTCACATGGCATTGGAATGGACCAGCTACAAATCGTACAGAGGTAAGTGGACATTCAACAACAAGAAGACGACAGTACATTGGATGATGGACCACCTGACAGAAGACAGAACTATGGGGAACACATTGGCCATCACGTCACATTGGACAGGGGACGATACATTGGACACACATCACACAACCAACATTGCCTTGGACATTGGACATCACATCACATTGGACAGAGGACAATACATTGGACATCACATCAGATTGGACAGAGGACGACACATTGGACATCACATCACATTGGACAGAGGACGATACATTGGACATCACATCAGATTGGACAGAGGACGACACATTGGACACACATCACACAACGGACAGCGCCTTGCACATCCATGATCACCAAAGAAGAAAGAAGTACGATGGTTTCAACCGGGACTCGAACCCACAATGCACGGCACCCAATCATCTAGCGCAGAGGACGACAGACAAACCACCCGACTAAATCCCCAATCCTAAAAAAGATTGGTTCAATAATCGAGCTAAGGATGTTACAATTCTGACTGCGCCCTCACACAAACTATATCGAAGCGAAGCAATGAATACAACGCTTTACACCGGGCGGAAGATAGCCTCGGGGACAATTCTGTCCACCAGCAGAGCTATCAACCCAGGAAAGAGAAATACGATGGTTTCAACTGGGACTCGAACCCACAACGCACGGCACCCAATCACCTAGCGCAGAGGACAACAGACAAACCGCTGGACTAAATCCCCAATCCTAAAAAAGATTGGTTCAATAATCGAGCTAAGGATGTTACAATTCTGACTGCGCCCTCACACAAACTATATCGAAGCGAAGCAATGAATACAACGCTTTACACCGGGCGGAAGATAGCCTCGGGGACAATTCTGTCCACCAGCAGAGCTATCAACCCAGGAAAGAGAAATACGATGGTTTCAACTGGGACTCGAACCCACAACGCACAGCACCCAATCACCTAGCGCAGAGGACAACAGACAAACCGCTGGACTAAATCCCCAATCCTAAAAAAGATTGGTTCAATAATCGAGCTAAGGATGTTACAATTCTGACTGCGCCCTCTCCACTCGCCGTAGAGTGTGTGAAGCACTCACGCTAGCACACAGGCTATCATACATCTCATACAAACTATATCGAAGCGAAGCAATGAATACAACGCTTTACACCGGGCGGAAGATAGCCTCGGGGACAATTCTGTCCACCAGCAGAGCTATCAACCCAGGAAAGAGAAATACGATGGTTTCAACTGGGACTCGAACCCACAACGCACGGCACCCAATCACCTAGCGCAGAGGACAACAGACAAACCGCTGGACTAAATCCCCAATCCCAAAAAAGATTGGTTCAATAATCGAGCTAAGGATGTTACAATTCTGACTGCGCCCTCACACAAACTATATCGAAGCGAAGCAATGAATACAACGCTTTACACCAGGCGGAAGATAGCCTCGGGGACAATTCTGTCCACCAGCAGAGCTATCAACCCAGGAAAGAGAAATACGATGGTTTCAACTGGGACTCGAACCCACAACGCACGGCACCCAATCACCTAGCGCAGAGGACAACAGACAAACCGCTGGACTAAATCCCCAATCCCAAAAAAGATTGGTTCAATAATCGAGCTAAGGATGTTACAATTCTGACTGCGCCCTCTCCACTCGCCGTAGAGTTCGTGAAGCACTCACGCTAGCACACAGGCTATCATACATCTCACACAAACTATATCGAAGCGAAGCAATGAATACAACGCTTTACACCGGGCGGAAGATAGCCTCGGGGACAATTCTGTCCACCAGCAGGAGCTATCAACCCAGGAAAGAGAAATACGATGGTTTCAACTGGGACTCGAACCCACAACGCACGGCACCCAATCACCTAGCGCAGAGGACAACAGACAAACCGCTGGACTAAATCCCCAATCCTAAAAAAGATTGGTTCAATAATCGAGCTAAGGATGTTACAATTCTGACTGCGCCCTCACACAAACTATATCGAAGCGAAGCAATGAATACAACGCTTTACACCGGGCGGAAGATAGCCTCGGGGACAATTCTGTCCACCAGCAGAGCTATCAACCCAGGAAAGAGAAATACGATGGTTTCAACTGGGACTCGAACCCACAACACACGGCACCCAATCACCTAGCGCAGAGGACAACAGACAAACCGCTCGACTAAATCCCCAATCTTAAAAAAGATTGGTTCAATAATCGAGCTAAGGATGTTACAATTCTGACTGCGCCCTCACACAAACTATATCGAAGCGAAGCAATGAATACAACGCTTTACACCGGGCGTAAGATAGCCTCAGGGACAATTCTGTCCACCAGCAGAGCTATCAACCCAGGAAAGAGAAATACGATGGTTTCAACTGGGACTCGAACCCACAACGCACGGCACCCAATCACCTAGCGCAGAGGACAACAGACAAACCGCTCGACTAAATCCCCAATCTTAAAAAAGATTGGTTCAATAATCGAGCTAAGGATGTTACAATTCTGACTGCGCCCTCACACAAACTATATCGAAGCGAAGCAATGAATACAACGCTTTACACCGGGCGGAAGATAGCCTCGGGGACAATTCTGTCCACCAGCAGAGCTATCAACCCAGGAAAGAGAAATACGATGGTTTCAACCGGGACTCGAACCCACAACGCACGGCACCCAATCACCTAGCGCAGAGGACAACAGACAAACCGCTCGACTAAATCCCCAATCTTAAAAAAGATTGGTTCAATAATCGAGCTAAGGATGTTACAATTCTGACTGCGCCCTCTACACTCCCCGTAGAGTTCGTGAAGCACTCACGCTAGCACACACGCTATCATACATCTGACACAAACTATATCGAAGCGAAGCAATGAATACAACGCTTTACACCGGCGGAAGATAGCCTCGGGGACAATTCTGTCCACCAGCAGAGCTATCAACCCAGGAAAGAGAAATACGATGGTTTCAACCGGGACTCGAACCCACAACGCACGGCACCCAATCACCTAGCGCAGAGGACAACAGACAAACCGCTCGACTAAATCCCCAATCTTAAAAAAGATTGGTTCAATAATCGAGCTAAGGATGTTACAATTCTGACTGCGCCCTCACACAAACTATATCGAAGCGAAGCAATGAATACAACGCTTTACACCGGCAGAAGAAAGAAGACCAAGAAGAAAGAAGAATTGCTACTAGGAACTTCTAAACCGATGAAGATGCCGGACGTTTGCTTTTTTTTTTGGTAGAAATTTATTGACGTGTAATATTTAACTGTAAATGAAAATAAAGGCAACCCTTCTTTAGGGATTTTATTCTTTCTCTTCTAGAATGTTGGCAATGGTTTTAGGTAAATTTTATATTTAAATTCTTAGGGACCCCAAAACTACCAAAAATAGTTCACAGGAACTAAACCTACGTTATCTGTGATCTGGTGATGCCTGATACCCACTAATGATATTAGCCTTTGTCTTCAGGTCAGTTTCTCAGCATTTTCCTTTCTCAAAATGGAGAAAGGTTTCCTGAGTTTTCTGGACTGCTAATATCGAATTTCGTTTGCACGGTTACATAATTTAGCTGCCATTTGATACGTTCTGGCCCCAAAAAAACATGACTAAAAATAACTCCAAAATTCTTATTGTCACTCATAGACTTCACAGACTGTACTCAGTAAGAATGTTGATAGGTTAATGCATGAACAGTAATAGCACAGTAATGGCGCCATATTGCACTGATATATTGCACCTAGCACTTAGTAGCACAGTCATAGTCACGTAATTTGCATATCGGCATTCTTATCGAGTCGTAGACTTACAGAGTCTGGGTGACAGTGTTTCGTTTGGCTTAAACAATTCTATCTAGTCAAGCTGTATTTGGATTCCAAAATTTAATCAGTTTGGCATTTATAATCAACATTTAACAGTGATTTTATGCTATCAGCTTGACAAGAGTGGTTTTTGGCACAGCTTCTGAAGCTGAACGGTTCAACTCCGTTACCACTCCAACTATGATGGCTGTGTAATCATTGCGAATGTTGAGACAACAAACACACACCTTGATTACAATTGAACACTGGTATAATCCAACCATGCATTTAGATAAGAAGTGAAACTAATAAATCTGATCAAAGTCTGAAATTTGGTAAATTGGTATCAAACTGTAATTGAAAAACATATTATGGCCATATTCTTCTCTTATGATATTCAGCAACGGCTGAATATATTCTCCTTTGTACTTTCTCTAGCATTCTCTTGGTTTCTGCCAATGGTTCTACTCTTGGCACAGCAATGAAGATGTGAAGATTTCTCAGAATTCAGAACACTACAGTGAATTAGTTTTGGCATTTTGATATGTAAGCCACTTGATCAGAAAGATACCCACTTTAAAGAAATGTAAAGCGTTTTTCCAGAGAGGATAAAGTGGAAAATTTGATATTGAATTTTAGAATAAACAGTGGAGAAACATTTGTTGGTATTTATGTTTTTATTTTACAAAAATAGTGCAGAATAAATGAGTGTATGAACAAATAAGTTAAGGTAGGTGAATTATGACTTCATTCATCTGTAAATAGAGGTTTATTACAGTTTAAAACACTTATCATGTGATATGATTACTTTGTCACCTACACCTTCAAATTATGATTGGTCACATGACCCGATGACCACATTCGACATAGTAAAATCCACAAATCACATATTCCCAAAAATCACAGGGCAAATCTGCTAGCAGCGAATGGAAGCTGCTGTGACGACACAAAGTTTGAAATGGGGTCATCCAATGCCGAGCCAATCCCCTTACCTTAAGGTAGAATTCACCTCCAGGACCATTCTTCTGGCTCAAAAACTTTTACAGTTCTTTTCTGATCTATCATTTGCGGGGGCCCTCTTGAAGCTCTTGGTGTAAGAAAAATTTTCACTGGCTTAGTTTTTTGAATATCGAAAATTTTTAGTTTTTTCCACAAACTTAACACCGGGATAGTGGCCATCTTGAATTTCAAATATCGTTAAATCTTTGGTAATTTTTTGGCCCCACGGACACTGTCCGGGGGGACTTATCGGTTTGGTCCGTATGTCTGTCCATGCATGCGTGCATGCATGCGTGCGTCTGTTTACGCAGATATCTCAGACGCCTGGAGCAATTTCATTCAAACTTGGTACAAGGATTATTACCTATGCCATTCATATGCACATTAATTTGTTTTGTGATCCAATCCAATATGGCCATGTGGCGGCCATTTTGTTTCCTGTATTTGATGTCGGTGCATATGTTCACGCAAATTTCTCAGTGAGTAGGAGCGATTCCATTCAAATTCTCTATATGTTATACATATGCACCTTGATTTTTGTTTTGAGCAGGTATAAAATGGCTGCGTGGCGGCCATTTTATTTCCTGTATTTGACGACTGTGTGTTCGTTCTCATAAACTTCTCAGCGACAGCAGGCGCGATTGCATTGAAAGTTGGTACATATATTAATCTCCATGTCGTATATATGCATGCTGATTTTTGTAATGATTCAATGAAAAATGGCTGTGTAACGGCCGTTTTCTTTCCAGTATTTGATATCCATCCACAGGGTTGTCAGGAATGATCCGCAGGAGTTCAAGGATGGTATTAATATTAATGCTATACATAGGGGCTCATAAAAGCAGATATCTGAGATATGCCATTGCCAATTCTTTTTTAAATTGGTACAAGGATACTACACAATGGCATACATATGCAGGTCGATATTGGTGTGGCGTGCATAATTAGTTCTACTTTGCATAATTCTGGATTAGAGCGGTGTTTCTGGTACAACTGTGCAGATGTTTTTCACACAGAGTTCTAATATCAGTCAATGACATGTGATAGTTAAATAATAACACACGCCAGCAAGGGCAAGATCACGATTTGATGCCCGCCCAAGGGATGGTGCTCATGAAGGTAATATTGATGATGCCCGAGCCCGATTACCGTCATGAGCACCAGCCCGAGGGCTGGCAACAAATCGTGATCTTGCCCGTGCTAGCGTGTGTTATTAATTTTATTACACCGAACAAACACTTGTTTTCGAAACTTTGCTCAGAATGCAGTCAAGTGTCGATCGAGACTCGCCACAGTGAAACGTTCGATTTGTTCCTCGATCGCAATGCTACATGAAGTTGAATTAACGTCTAAAAACGAAGACAGTGTTGTTCAAGCTTTTCTCGTTTAATGTACTAAACGTCGTGTACTTCAGGTCTAGCTAATTTCTTGTACCTTTTCAAAAGCCATTGCTTCACAGAAACTACCAAGCAAATGTACGCGATGATGTGTGGTACGCGCAGAAAGGACGCGCGGTGTTCCAGAACGTGGTAGCGGGCTATATCACTGCACGCGACAGGGCTATATCAGCGCACGCGACAGGGCTATATCACCTGTGCCATGTTCTATCACTTTTTGTTCTATATCACGTGAGTGAGGCTCAGCCAATCACAGTACCTGAATAATACGTGAGGTGTAATAATATTGCATCAATTAATTGCTAATTTGCATATTTTATGAATTTTTGTAATCAGGGTGATGTCAAGAAATACTGCAACAGATTTAATGAATCAAATCTTCAGCACATAGCCCTGCAATAGTGTACAAAGACACTTAGCAGTATCATGTTAATTAATTGCTAATTTGCATATTTTACTCTTTTTCCTAAATAGTGGGCTATCTCCAGAAATACTGCTTTAAATTTTATGAAATGTGGTGCAGATGTTGATCTGTCAGTATTATAATACTATGTGAACACATTAAGGAGTATCATGTCAATTAATTGCTAATTTACATATTTGATGAACTTTCATAATTATTGTTATATGTCTAGTAATTCTGCATCAAATTTAATGAAACATGGTACAGATTTTGTTCTTCCAGTAGTCTAATGGCATGCAAAGATATGTAGCAGTTTCTTATCAATTAATTGCTTATTTGCATATTTAATGAATTTTCGTAATTAGGCTGATATGTCAAGAAATAGTTCAACAAATTTCATGAAACTTGGTACAGATGTTGAGCTCAAATTGCTGTATCAGTGAATAAAGACATTTATCTGTGTCATGTTTATAAAGTTTTAATTTGCATATGAAATGAACTTTCCTGATTAGAGTGATATGTCCAGATATGCTGCATCAAATTTGATGAAACATGGTACAGACGTTGACCTCTGAGTACTGTAATACTGTGTGAAGACATGAAGAAGTATCATGTCAATTTATTGCGAATTTGCTATTTGATGAACTTTCATAATTAGTATGAAATGTCTAGAAGTGTTGCATCAAATTTGATGCATCGTGATACGGATGTAAATCTTCCTGAAGTGTAATGATGTGCAATGTTATGTAATTAATTTTCATAATTAAGGCCAGTATACTGAGAAATGGTTCATCAAATTTCATGTAACTTGGTACAGATGTTGTGCTCTCATTGCTTTAACAGTGAATAATGACGTTTATCAGTGCCATGTTGATAAATTTCAATATGCGTAATTAATGAACTTTCCTGATTTGAGTGATATGTCCAGAAATACTACATCAAATTTGATGAAACATGGTATAGATGTTGATCTCACAGTGCTGTAATACAATTCAGTGACACTTAGCAGTGTCATTTAAATTTATTGCTACTTTGCATAATGAATTTGTTTTTTGGGTGTGTGCCCAGAAGCACCTCATCAAATTTATGAAATGTGATACAGGTGATAATCTGTCAGTGTTATATCTATTCAATGCGTGGTGTTTCCCTTGAAAAAGTTGACAGCATCCGTGATGTTGGATTTGAAGTTTCTTCCATATGTCTTGGGATAAGCATATCAATATTTCAGTTACAAAAGCAAACCGCATGCTGGGGACTAATTAAACGTACATGTGGCTACACCTGTTCCACTTAAATGAAACTCCAACTGTATTTATCCCTTGTCCGTAGTATTCTCGATTATTCATCCCAGTCATGGGCTGTCACAACAAAGCAATCATTGCTACATCTTGAAGGTGTCCAAAAGAGCCACAAAATATATTCTTGGATATCCCCAGGAGATGAATTACAAAGAGCGTATGATTAAATTGAATTTGCTCCCGTTGAGCTACAGGAGAGAATTAAATGACTGTGTCTTTTTAGCTAAATGTTTTATTGGTATGTATGATTTAAATTTAAGCCAGTTTGTCACATTCAAATCCCCTGATGATACTTCCATGAAGATGCCACTTTTTAAAACTGAATGTTTTCGTCATTCGTTTTTTAATAGAGCTTTTTACTCATGTAGTGTAATGCCCTTTCATGGCAAATCTTCAACAAGTGTTAGGTCATACAAGTCTATATTATTAAAACATTACATGGGTCTGTTAAACAATAAATTTTATCCTGATAACACTTGTACTTGGGTGGGAAAGTGCCACTGTAAAAGTTGCCGTCTCTGTTAATTTCTCTGTTTTGTTTTGTTCTGTTTTGAAATTTTTCGTATATTTTTATTATTGTTATATTTTTGAATTTATCTTAAATCGTTTGTCTTTTCTGTTTTTAATTTGTATGTGTAACTTGTAAAACATGTTCTTTTGTGGAGGGTTGCTTTTTTATAGGTGTCAGTCACCTGTGCGACTCATCCTGACTTTATGTCAAAGCTGAATAAAATAAAATTAAATAAAGATAAATAATTGAATGAAAAATGATGTGTAACATCCTGTCGATTACTTACTACTTAAATCATTTTTGTAATTAGGGTGGCAGCCCAGATTGTTTTTTACATTTCATCACCATGGAGCTCATTCTCGGCCATTAAGCCTCATCTGTATTGCAGTATTTTAATCACAGACCCAGTTAATGAACAAGACTCTTTCCTCACTCTCCGAGAACCAGTAATCAAATTACCAATTAACAAGTGGGGACTGTGTCATCAATGATGAATTGTTTCTCCGGTGCCAAAATTTCCACAGTGACCTCTTATATTTATCCTTGAATTTGAAGACCGTGGTTCAAAGTTTCATTAAGGAAAGTTGAAGTCTTTCACTTTTGAGGCGCAATTACTACCTTAAGTTTGAGAAGTTAGTGTGAAGCAGTACTTGAGTGCTCAGTCTTTTCGAGGAAAAAGTTTCTAAAATGAATAAATAGGAAGTAGGGTGGAACTCTGGATACCTAAATAGGGGCCCACCCAGTAGGCATCATGGCCACTTGAACACCTCACTGATTATTTACATATGCTAATTCCTTAATTGACTGAAGCAATTATGTTTGCAACACAAATTTGACAATACATGGTTGATTTATTCAGCAGAGAACTGAAGCTTCCTTTAGCATACTAGTTATATAATATCAATTATATTTACAATTTCAAAATGTGACAACAGTCGCATCATTGTTCAACATGCTTCACATTGCAGAGATGCAAAAACAGGTAAAGCTGTGGCACACACATGCACGGTCTACACAATAACAACTGGTAAAGTTATAGCAGCAGCAGTGGACAACAAGCCCAAGCCGGGCCCAAGCCCTGCAGAGCTCTACAGCCGCTTGGTTAAGCTAGCCGACAGTACAGTAATATCACGTACCGTTATTCTTTATTAAATAATCAAGTCATGTAGACATTCTACACAATGATGATTATGCAGTGCCTTCGCGGGGCCGAGCCAGGCAGCCATAGCCATTCGTATGCCAGTCAACATGTAGGCCTAATAGGCCTACACTAATATCACGTACGGTGATTCTTTAATTGAATAATCAAGTCGTATATAGACATTCTACATATTAAATACGATTATTATCCCAGCAATGTGCCAAGCGCCTGTGGTTTCTGTAAGATTTTTGGAAAAAGATTCCCAGCAATGAAAAAAGTCAGCCAGAGAAGGCATGGAAAAAATGTCACACTTTATAGGTGAAAGAAAAAATTTAATATTCATCAAAAAGTTACTTTCTGGAACACATTTTTTATTTTCAGGATGCCCTTTGACGCAAATTTTAGACCCCATCAGATATAATGGTTCTTTGGCGAAAATGGGGAGAGAGACAGAGATTAAATTAGAGTTCAATGTATCCTTCCCATAGCTGAATCCTAAGGGCGCATAATCATGGCCAGTAAATGTAGTAACCTTTTGCTTTTAAAATTTTGTTCAGTTTGAAGGCTTGTTTCTTCCATCAGTCACCTCCTACATATTCTGGGAAACTGACTGAGATAAACCATTCGTCAGACATTATTGTTGCAACAGTGTTATATTTCCTGATATTTCAAAAGAGTTTCCACATGCATAGAGACTTGTACATCTCATGGACAAGAGAACAGGCTATATTGCTTCATAGACTTTTCCGTTTTTAAGGTCTATGATTGCTTCAAAGATTAAATTTTCGTTTTAATACATACCTCTGATGGGCATAGTTCACAATAAAGAGAAACTTTAAACAGGACTGAGAACTTAAAGCTCCAATGGCTGAGAATGTGTAGTAAACAGACTTCAAAATATCCTCAGTTTTCCAAGAGGTTTCATTGAATAAAACCCATTAAAGACTGAAAAAGTGTATAACGCTGTCATAAGTGTTGAAAGTGGTATGTGCTGTCACATAATTTTAGATTTCCTCGCATTTTCAAAATTTAGTGACAAAGATAATAAAGATTACAACAGTAAAATGTTGGACATCATGTGATGTGTATTCAAGTAAATGGTATCATGTTTGTTTACTTATGATCACAATTATGTGTATGTTCAGGAAATAATGCATTTTTTGTACTTTTCTATTGGGGCGTCATTCTATGAGTGTGGCACCCATGTATTATTTAACCTGTTAAAGTGCGTAGGCATGGTCCAACTCAGCGAGCAGTGAAACTTCGATGCATTTCCTTCAGTTAGTACATTTACACAAACCAACTTTGGTTTAAAAATAAAATCACGAAAATAATGCTTAAAATTCACAGCTATTGGAGCTTTAAATTTCAATATGAAATACTGCTTTGAATTTTCAAGTGTTTTGTAATTAGGCCACCCAGAGACAAGGTCATAAGATGGCTTTTAAAGAGGGTGTTTTTTAAATTACTCTATGGTAATCAGCTGATCATCTTTGAAATTGTTGTTTTGAGATGTTCAAGGTAGTTACAGATAGACACCTTGGATGCAGATATGCCATCTTTCTTCAGATCATGTGCATTTATTTTATCACCAGAATTTTTCCTGCGGTATATATATATATATATATATATATATATATATATATATATATAATTTTTTTGGTGAAGATCCAGTCATTCAGTATTTTAATGAATTGTCGTCATGTCAGTTGTAAGATAGGAACTTAAAAGTGTCAATTCTAATGTTTGAATACAGTATTTTGAATGAGCTGTGAATGTACTCCACTCTTTTTTGCTCATGTGTTCACACACATGAGCATATGTCACAACGATGTCTGTCTGTCTGTCTGTCATTGTCTGTCTGACTGTTTGTCTGTCTGTCTGTCTGTCTGTCTGCTCGATATCTCAAAAAAGGCTCATCAGATCAGAATCAAATCTGGTACATAGATTCAGTTTGTAAATGGCAAGAACTGATTAGTTTTTGGTGGGTGTGGCTTGCTTACTTTTTGCTCATTAGCATAATTAATTATATATTAATTAAGATATATATTGACAACGATTGCACACAATTTGATGAGATTTGCTGCAAATGTTGATCACACCAAGATATATCAGCTGTGAAAGATATAATGGAGGACATAAAAGATAATAGATAATTTGCATATTTAATGAACTTTCCTAATTAGGGATAAACATATGATTTGACTTGATCAAAATTGACAAAGCTTGGCATGTATATTGAAGATACTATTATTTAATATTATTGAAAGTCAATAAAGCATTGTTACTTCATCAAACTCTTAATTTGCATATTTAATGAACTTTTGAAGTTAGCGATATTTATTTGAATTGACTTGACCAAAAATGATGAAAATTGCTATGTACATTCAAGATACTATGATATAACGCTGTTGAAAGTCATTAAACATATTTACTTCAGCCAATTCCTTATTTGCATATTTAATAAACTTTCCTAATTAGATATATATCTGAATTGACTTGACCAAAGTTGATGAAACCTGCTATATACATTAAAGATACTATGATACAACATTCAAGCATTTTTACTTTAGCCAATTCCTTATTTGCAAATTTAATGAACTTTCCTAATGAAGGATATTTATCTGTCTTGACTGGACCAAAGCTGACGAATTGCTTTGTACATTAAAGATACTATGATACGATATTATTAAAAGTCATTTAACATTTTTTCTTCAACCAATTCCAATTTTGCATATTTAATGAGAACATTTCAGTCAATTTTTTGTTTGCATTTTTAGTGAACTTTCCTGATTTGGGATATATATTTGGATTTAGAATTAATCTGTGGTGAATATTTTTCATTATATTGATCATAACACTTGGCAACACAGGTGGCAAAGGTTCAAATTTACACATAACTGCAATATATAATGAAACAGTCCTGAGCATTTTCAATTCTTATCTGGTTATGCATAAGCAGATGTCCAGAACTGTTGTAAACAAAATGTGATTGTGAAATATTAGTGCACATTGCTTTCTAATACTGAATTTTCATAGAGGAAACAGAAAAGTATCAGGAACTTGTCATGCTTTTCATATGAACTGTAGATTTCATAATGATCAGTACACTTCGTAAAACAGACTTTCAATTTTAATACAGACATCAAAATATTTCTGACATATATCTCCAATATATTAATTTACTGTGCCCGAAGGGCGCGCCTTAAAATATTAAATATCCAGATATATCTGAGATATCTGACATATGAAAGTCATGCAGCTGAATGGCATGCTGAAAAATATTGTTTGATATTTTAAAGAAATGTGCCCGAATGGCGTGCCGAAAAATTTTAAACATACAGATATCTCAGATATGTATATGTCTGATATATTAAAGTTTTGCACTAGTACGGGGCTCTGAATAATATGGGTTATTCACAAAATACGGCCCTGTATGGACGAGGGCTCAGTGAGTGACGTATTGGACGAGCCGAAGGCGAGTCCAATACGTCACTCACTGAGCCTGAGTCCATACAGGGCCGTATTTTGTGTATAACCCTATTATTATACACCTCCCTCCATTAATCGTCCGTATAAACTAATTCTATGGTAAATTTTGAGGGATGTGGCACGCGCGATATGAGTGGAACGCGCGCGATTGTTGAAATAAAATTGCTACAAACCCCAAACAGGCGCGTCGCGCGTCTCCCGTATTCGGGACTCCGCGTACTATACAAAATACGGAAAGTTATTGGACGGTCAAACTCCCATAGGTTACGGCAGTAGGTGTATAATAATATGTCTTATTTATTATTATTAAAGTTATGCGCCAAAAGGGCGTGCCAAAAAATGATAAAATTTGTGGCTGGCACGATGCATTTTACACAAGTATGAGCCCCCCTGACCCCCCTATTGGCATTTCAAAAACATGGTGACCCCCCTATCACCAAAGTCAAAAACAGGGTGACCCCCCTCCCCCTGAATCCACTCCCCCCCCGGCCGAAAAAACTGACCAGTCCCTAGAGAGTACAAAAGATAGTTGTCATATATCACATAGTGAAAAAAATGTACAATGGATCAGGTAAAGAAAAATAATGCTAGCCCTCATCAATCTTCCAGACAACCCCCCCCCCGATATCGAATGGTGCACCCCTAACGTTGTGATTTTTTTATGCAACTCATTCAGACTTTGCATTCACTATAGCTAGCTAGCGATGTAAAATGTCACCCTGTATCCCCTAGGCTAAGTTTGTAAAATGTGATTCCCCTCCCCTCCCCGACTGCCCTCTGAACCGGGTGCCTCAATGTCTGGTGCCGAAAATGATTCTTGACTACGGACTAGAATCAGAAACACAATCAGAATCAGATTATTTTTTCGCATGTCTAACCATGGATGTAAAAAATAGATTTTACATCCATGGTCTAACCCTGGACTCGCAGTGCAGTGCTACAATACCTTTTGCTTTCGATCCTATGGTTTGAACGTACCGGTGAAAATGTCATCAGCAGAACTCTTGAAGTGTGAAAGGATAATTTATGCCACTGCGATATAAAGCCTGGAAGGATCAGACAGCTGGCCATGGCCTGAGATTGGCTGCCTCTTATGTGAACTGAAATTGGATGGCCATGCAAGATGGCGATTATAGTATATATACTAATATCCATGGCGACACAGCAACAGTATTGTTCGGAAACTGGATGGGAGCAATTTACATATATCTCTGGCACATGTTTTATTATTTTCCAGTGCAGATTCAGCAACCGTTTTGTATGCAGTGCGATCGAAAGGGAGGTGGAGGTTAGTGGTAATAATATCGTAACGGAGCTGAGACACAAGCAATTAGGCTCCGTATCCCTACGAGTACGAGTACATGTATGGCGAATGTCCGGCTTTCGGAGGCGGCGTAGCCAAAGCCGGACACTCTCGCCAATATGACTGGTATGGCTTAGCTGCAAAATTGTAGCGCTGCGGTTAGGCAAGCCGTGGTGGCGGCGTTAATAACGTAAAAGTCAAAACCAGCTCGTAAAAGTGAGAAATCCCGTCCGAAAACTCAACAGCTGTGGACCCACAGCACAGCTACGGTTAGGCGGTCGGTGAGTTTTGGTTTTTGCGACCTCAGGTGAGCGAGCTTGGTCGCAAAAACAGCAGTACAATTTTGCAGCAAGGTACGACTAGGCGATGAGCTGCTATGACATGTAATATTGCAATAACTTGTATTACATGTAATATTGCAATGACTTGTATTACATGTAATATTGCAATGACTTGTATTACATGTAATATTGCAGCCAATTAAATCTCTAGTGCATCTTCTCATAAAAAATTATATCCAGGGAGATATCATAACCAGGAAGGGTCGATCTTTGTATAAGAATCCGTATAAACTGAAGTTTAGGATTGTGAATCGATGTTGGAGAGTCCTGAAGTTTTAGCTAAATTACTGAAGATAAAGTCCCCTGGTAGGAACACAGGATGAAGTCACGAGTTTTGATTTTATTATCTGTAACCTAGAGTAGGGGTAGACAGCTGTGGGTGACAAGGAAAAAAAATCTTCTTTAGTTTTAATCAAAAGTTTTGTCATTAATCCATACTTGTGCCCTGTATATGTTACTTTTTATGGTTCATTTAGTATTGATTGATAAATTAGAGCAATTTTGAATTCATTGATCTGAGTGAAAAGTTGACAATAATTAGCTCTTCAGCACTTGATGATGTGTGCACCTTGTCTTGCATGGCGCTGTCCAGCAAGTGAAAATGATTGTGGTAATTAGAATGGTCATCAGACTACAATGATAGGTGAACATTCAATGAAAAGGTACTTGGATTTCCCAAGGACATAATTAAGACACATGCTACAACAGATGGGGAAATTATAGTGCAGGAATGATACATGATTCAAATCTTTTATAATTTTGATTGATACTGCCAGAAATAATGCAATGCAGTCTTAAAAAATGTTTCAGTCACAGGAGGAATTGAGTTGTGTTTCAAATTTGTTATGCATTTATCATCCCAGTTTAATAGTTGTGTAGTACTGCTTTTCTCAATGATACAAATTGCTGGAGATTTAGTCTTTGCTTTGAAATTATGATAAAAATTATTTCACCTGCAGCAAACTTGATTTTGGGCCCCTCAAGTATTTGACCAGTTTCAGTCATACCCTTACCGAAATTTTAGGCCTCCCGCAAACTGTTACTGCAAATTTGCCGCAAGCTTTGCAGTAAATTTGCAGCAAACTATTTGCCGCAAATATGCGGGTGGTTCATTTTTCAGATGCAAATTAGGTTTCTTGTGAACTTGCTGCAAATATGCAGCAAACTCCCTGCCGCAACGTTGCTGCAAACTCTTTGCAGCAAATTTGCGGCACAATCCTTGCAGCAAACTTGCTGCAAATTAATTTGAATGTTACTGATAATTTGCCGCAAACTCCATACAGCAAATTATTTTATTTGCGCTGACCATTGTTTCTCGTAAACTGGTATTTCAGAGTTTAGTTGGATAAAACACATCTTGTGCTGTCCACAGTCGGCCAATAATAAATATTATTTATCCAACTTAACTCTGAAATACCAGTTTCACGAGAAACAATGGTCAGCGCAAATAAAGTTATTATAAACAAAAAGATGACAGAGAAAAAGGTTAAATTCAATTGTGGAACAATTTATTTTATATGCCATGTTCATTTCATGCCACATAAGTGTCATGATCATGTCAAGATTTTCTTTTGACTTGAGAAGTTTCATGTAACATTTACATTACTGTCAAGGCTGCGATTTGGCTTTCTGTTCTCTGAATTTCTTGTCCCTTTAGTGTACCAGCAATGGATTCTGAAAATATAAATCGTTCAGGGAAGAGTGTAAGTCTTTACCGTTTGACCAAACATTGTAAATTTCATGAAAGAAATCGATAATTATTTGAAAATGAGACAAAATCAAGTTGAAAAATTGAAGCAGAAAATGCATAAATATTCATGATCGAAATTAAATTAATAATGATTAAAATGTCCGACAGCGGACAATTCGCCGTATGTTGTTTACATACACGACGGCGACAATCTGCAAAAATCTCAGCACTTACTGTAAGTAACTGTTGTGAAACGAAAGTGAATTCAGTATGAATCAGTACTCAACGAAAATTTATCTTTTGGTAAAGATTGCAATACAACGATTACAGAACATAATTATAGCGATCGATGTACAGACGAACGGTACATTGACTTACATTTCTGAACGGCTCGCAGACGCTGGACGATTCCCAGTCCGGTTGCAGGTCTCACCGTGCTGTGTGTAAATACCGTACTCAGAAAATATAGTCGGCATCTTTACTGCCGCTCGCGTTCACAAATTTAGAACTCCACCTGTCCCTGGTACTGTATACACGTTTTTGCAACTATGTGATATCATTTGGCTGGCGATTCCATAGAAAGATCACGAAATTGTCCACTAGAAAACTCCCTGCTCACAAGTACGCAGCCGACACTGGCCGATGGTACTAAAATCTAACTTCGCGCCGATCAAGCCTCATGACGATAACGGAAGTGCGATCTATAAATCATTACGCGATTGATAATGTAGTCCCGTTTTTAAATGCTGAAATTGACTCTACATCTGCACCAATCCGTTATATTTCATACTTAATATAGCATTTAATTTATTAGTTTAAT
The DNA here is from genome assembly GCF_041260155.1 of Ptychodera flava. Classification (NCBI taxonomy): domain Eukaryota; kingdom Metazoa; phylum Hemichordata; class Enteropneusta; family Ptychoderidae; genus Ptychodera; species Ptychodera flava. The sequence goes on from NC_091946.1 coordinate 3,455,084, forward strand.
GAAAATGGTTATTTTTATCATAGAAAGACTAAAAAGAGAGTAAAAATTCTTTCAGTACGAAGAATCAATATCAATGCGCGAACTGACCTTGATGAACCGTGACCGGAGAGTGTAAACATGTCGGCTGCTCGCAGCTGATATACACAGGACGTGTTGGACGTTGGTGAAGTAGCGCATTGAATTTTCGTACAGCGACTCGGGATGGAGTGTAATCCTAAATCTCAAATTTGTGCTCGGCAATACAACTCTAACGCTGAAAACATGGACAAAAGCCTTTTACCTCGACCCATGTTATCAGAAGGCGAGATTTTATCAGCGGCATCGATGGGACAGACTGTAAGCTGCAGCGCATTGTACGTACCGTATACATGTACTATATTGATGGGATGAATAGCTTGGAGCACAGCCACTACTCTGCTTGGAGGTAGTAGCGGAAACATTACTGTACAGATTTGCAGTAACAAAAGTCTACGACGTGTCCTTACAGACCATCATCAAACGCACATTTCGTTCGAAACTGTTTGCATTTTGGTATCATTCGCAGAAAATACAGGGTGTAACTTGCAAGACAGACAAGTCCCTGTTTCAAATCTTTGTTTCCCTAAAAATTCAGTTTTCGATCCAACCATAATTTACCCAACCAGATTGTCAAAGGGCACTTTTATTACATCATGTCACTACAGTATATACTATAGATGCACTCTATATCCATGCAATGCTTTCACCAGCATAACTGAAGCTGTTCATTATCTAGCATTACCAGTTATTATAATTTAAAAAGTGGATTGTCTGTTATGAAATAAAGGAACATAAAATATAAATGAAAGATCAATTTTATGTTGCTTACACATGACTGGTCACGAAGTGCAACAGTACTCAGTGTGTAGTGTGTACTCCCTGGTAATGAAATAGTGGGAAATATGTCAATCATGTGTTGCTGCATATTTGCAGCAATAATCTGGTTTGCCGCAAATTTGCAGCAACTTAGTCGTTTACCGCAAATTTGCTGCAAACTGACTTAAGGGTTTGCAGGAGGGTCACATCTACCTGCAAACTTCTGCAACTCCTTCCTGCAAGCTATATGCTTGCTGCATATTTGCAGCAAACTTACGGCAAATTTGCAGTAGAAATAATTTTCGGTAAGGGTATCCATGCTTAAACAACAGAGTCTGCATTCCAGATGACAATCAAGTGTCATATACATGTACAACATTCCAGTACAAGTGTTCTTGATATTGCACTGGATGGTTCTGTCAGACGTAATGTCAGTTAGATGCAGAACAGTTGTCTCCAGCAAAGAATGAACAAGTGTATGTTCAATTTCCATTAAAGTGTCTGTGTTTTACAAGGATTTTATTCTTTGAAATATCAAGACTTAGGTAAACTTTTACTCACTTTACCATTCTCATATTTTTATTCAAACTAGATCCAGTGCTATGTTACCTTCTTGAGCAGATTTGCCATTTCTCAAATTCACATCAAATTTAATGTCAACCAGTCATCACTTCCTAAATCAGGTTCAAATGAGCCATGAAGAATGCCACTAAGCAAGTACTATTCACGGTATTCACTATCTGTTTTATTATTATTATTGTCAGAGTTCACCATATCAGCTTGGAGTAACTTGCTAGGCAACGCCCTGTGATACAATTGAGTGTGATTGCAGATATGGCTGTTATACTTGACCAACTTGTGACACTTGCAAGTGACAGTCCTCTCTCAATTACTGCCATGTCTAAAATCCTTTGCTAAGACTGAGTCTAATTCATTGAGGAAACAAGTAAAAGGTTGATTTTGAAATCGATTTGTACAGAGGTTGCAAATTATAAAAAGTTTTAAATGAGAGCAGAACCCGTTACAATTTATTTTATTTTTAGCTACTATAGACTACAGTATATAGTAAACACCTATTGCCTGGTCATGAGGGCTATAGCGCCCGTCTATTACCCCGATGGGCCGTGTGTTACCAGAAACATATTGCTATTCCCCGAGGATGAGCGCTATAGCCCGAATAAAGACCAGGCGATAGGTGTTTTATAACACACCACATGCTCATGTTGTATAGTTTTTAATGTGTTTTGATATTTTGCACCACAACAATCCATTGTAACAAGTTTACTGGGCGATGTTTCAGCAGCGGTTTCAGTTGTATGTGGTAGTACAACTTTCTTTCAAAAAATATTCTAAGGGAGCCGTCATTATTTACGGCCTGGGGGGGGTCTGAGGAATTGCTTTCGAACTCCAAAATTTCGAGTACCCCCCCCTGCCAACCATGACGTTTGAGTAACCCCCCCTCTCTGCTACAGAAAATTTGAGTGACCCCCCCCTCCCCCCCAAAAAAAAATGGGAAAGTTAAATATCTATACTGTAAAATGGATTGCTGCTGTGACAGGCCCTGTACAGACCCTGATTAAACCCTGTGGTATACCGGTAGGTCTTTGTCGGAAGGAGGTTCCAATTGCTGTGGCAGGGGCTGATGTACAGGTCTGTATCCAGTGCTCTGGTGACATGCAGTTATTCTGTAGGATTTTTTTTCAAGAGGGGGAAGATGTGGTGCGAAAGCACCACAAGAGACCGCATAAGCGGTCGCGGGGGGAGGTCAGGAGGGGGGTGTCCCCCCTCGTGCCATTGGAGCTTTTGAAAAATAGAGGTTAAAATGGTGTTATTTGGTGGCACTTGGGGAGTATTTTTTTCGTATAAAAAACTCAAAGGAAAATAAATCTGAGACAGTATTCCAAAACTTATATTTCAGTTCACTGATTTCAACTATATTTTTTGAAACCGAAAAAATAGCGACAGACATACATTTATTCACATTTATTATTTATTATTATTTTCCTGCAATAAAAGATGGGTTTGTTGTCAAGGCATTCAACTGGTTTTAAACTTTATAGCATCAGAATAAGCTTGCTTTACACATTTTCCCCTATCGGTAACCTATACAATGTAGAATATAGAAAGCAGACGTTTCTCATTAATGATCAGGCAAGTATATCAATCTTAATCAGGAAATACTGAAAAATGTACTTAGTGCTAGCCTCTAACATAAGGCTTGCCACGTCGAATAGCTGATCATTCTCGTCTGAAGATCACAATAACGTGAAACACATAGTGTAATGAGATTTTAGTTTCTACTTGAAACCACCTGTATTATGATTTATATATATATATATATATATTGTGTGTGTGTGTGGTGTGTGTGTGTGTGTACACAAATACCGGGTATGAATATACATATCTTTACTATTATTGTTGTATTAATTCGTAACTCCACTAAATGCTTCAATACATGTCAACAAAATTGAGTAGCCCCCCTTTCTTGTTCTCCACTTTTGAGCAACCCCCCCCCCCTTGTAGCTTTCGATTTTTTGAGTGACCCCCCCTCAGATTCCTCCGACCCCCCCCCAGGCCATAAATAATGACGGCTCCCTAAGCATACCTAGCGACATCCTTAGTTGCACTTTAATCTTTTCCGTCGATGAGCTGTTCAAGTTCCTACGTTATTGGAATGTTGGAAAATGTTGGAAAATCTGTTTTAGAGAATGTTTCGTCACGTATCCCGGACGCACATCACGTTCCAGTCACCCGCCATTGTTGCAAAGCTGCAGACGACACTACGGTCACGTGACCAGCCACTTTTCCAAATTTGGTCAGGACTATTTCCCTAGGGAAATAGCTTTTCAAAAAATACCCTCTGACGTCACTTTTGTCGATCCGATGGGGACTAGACGTATCTATTTTCTCGTCACGTGACGTATTCTAGCAAATCGCGACAGGGAATGAGCATGTGGCGTGTTATAGTAGCTTTTATAGACTACAGTCTATAGAAGCTATTGGGATGGGTATCCCAATAGCTTAGTGGTCAGTCTGTATGTATGTATGTATGTATGTATGTATGTATGTATGTATGTATGTATGTATTTATGTCCGTTTATCAGGATGTCCTTCCACTATTATCTTGAGAACCGCAGTACTTACAGATTTGATATTTGTTGTGTAAATGCAAGATATGATTATGAGAAACTCATATTTTTTGTTTTTTGACATTATTGAAAATATGCAAATTAGCTCAAAAAAGGCGTATTTGGTAAAAAATCTTCTTCTTCATAATCGCTGGTCAGAGAGCTTTGATATTTGGTATACAGGTCCCTAGGGATAACCTGAGATTTGTTCACATTGTGATGAAATATGCAAATTTGTATTTTTAAGGAATTTTTTTTGTCATTTTTGGTCAAAAAGTTATTTCATCAAAACCACTTGTCTGACACCATTGATATTAGGTATACAGGTCCCTAGGGATGACCATTGACCTAGATTTGTTCACATTGTGATAAAATATGCAAATTTTTAATTTTAAGGAATTTTTTGTCATTTTGGTCAAAAAGTTATTTCATCAAAACTTCTGTCTGACAGCTTTGATATTGGTATACAGGTCCCTAGGGATGACCTAAATTTGATTTGTTCACATTGTCATGAAATATGCAAATTTGTATTTTTAAGGAATTTTTTGTCATTTTTGGTCAAAAAGTTATTTCATCAAAATCGCTTGTCTGACAGCTTTGATATTTGGTATACAGGTTTGTAGTGATGAACTGAAGTTGATATATCAAAATTATGATGAAATCTGCAATTTTGTAATTTTGATGCAATTTTTTGCCATTTTTGATAAAAAAATTTGTCTCTCAAAAACTGCTTATCTGATAGCTTTGATATGTTAAATACACAGGTTTCTAGGGGTTATCTTATTTATAATGCATCAATATAATGATGAAATCTGCAATTTTGCATTTTTCGGACAATTTTTGCCATTTTTATAGGCATAGATGGCAGTTTTCTATGCTGGCTATTGATGAATGCCTGTGTTTGTAGGGGGTTCTGTAAGTATGAGCCATACTGAAACAGTTCTCCTGCCATAAGAATACACTGTATTGCCAAAGGACCTCTGCTCTCACTTTATCAGGTATTATGCTATGTACCGGTATGTCCTGTGTTTTCATTACCTTGTCTACTTACTTATGTAATTGTAAGCAAGTAACGTTATAGCAAAAGTTTGTTCAGTGCCACCAATGTTTTGAATTTCACTGCTGAGAATATCATGCTCTCCTTTCAAACAAATATCTTCAGTGGTATTTCTTTTATATCTATTGGCTGCAGTGGACATACTTTATTTTAAACAGATATACCAGTAAGGTTCCTTACACTCCTGGACAGTCCTTGAAATTTCTTGAATTTTAAAACCCTCTGGAAAGGTCCTTGAAAATGAGATTGGATCATTGAAAGTCCTAAAATTTTATAATCCAGGTTCAGTTATCCATAGTGACTGCATGATCAAAGACAATATCGTAAAATTGACATGTAAAATGATACATGTATATAAATTTGATATGTTGTAAAAATGATATCTGGAAAACCAAGGGCTTGATGAAAAAAGTACAGGTCACTCACAGGCTGTGAGTCCATACACGGACAAATGTTGTCTGTAGCCCTATTATTATACATTATCCTCCACGGGTCAGTCACAATCAGGGTGCGCTAGAGTGTGTCACTTAGGTCAAAATTTCAAGTTCATGATAACTGTCCAGTTAAATAATATGTTGAAAGGTTATGGTATGGGGCATATCTTCCTAAAATTTTGTGAAGCAAACGTCATTAGTATTACCACAGTGCACATTGTTTTACATGGTCGACGCAGTGTCACGGACGCTACAGAAATGTTGTACATGAAACACAAATGTCATAATAAAATTTTAAACAATGATTGGTTAATGCTTTCTTATGTTATTACAATATAAAAGATGCATATTGGCATTAAAATAAGCTATACTTGGTATGATTTACTTAATTTTTCCATGAATAAACACAACCTCAAGTTTAGTGAGAAATACAACAATATTGATCATATTTTTTAATAGGACTTTCAACTTCTCTATGTCCTTCCGCTGGTATGCTGTACTTAAAAGTTTTATTGTCATGAATTAACCATGCTATAGCAACAATATTAATACCATTCAGTGTAATCAAAATGAAGTTCTTTCTAAAATATTTTCTGTTTAGTATGACATGTAATTTTGTCACGGACGCTACCAAAATCAAACTTGAAAGTTAGGTCAATGTGAAATATAAAAAGCAATTAACAATCTGGTTTTTTAGCTACTATAGACTATAGGCGTCCGTCGTCAGTCTGTATGTATGTATGTATGTATGTATGTATGTATGTATGTATGTATGTATGTATGTATGTATGTATGTATGTATGTATGTATGTATGTATGTATGTATGTCCGTTTGTGAGGCGTCCGTCCACTCAAATATCTTGAGAACCGCAGTACTTACTGATTTGATATTTGTTGTGTAGATGAAAAATATGATTTTGAGAAACTATTTTTTTTAATTTTTTGATATTGTTGAAAATAGGCAAATTAATGCCAAAAAAGGTGTTTTTGGTAAAAAATCTTCTTCTTCATAACCGCTGGTCAGACAGCTTTGTTATTTGGTATACAGGTCCCTAGGGATAACCCAACTTAGATTTGTTCAAATTGTGATGAAATATGCAAATGTGTATTTTTAAGGACTTTTTTTGTCATTTTTGGTCAAAATTTGACTTACATTGTATGTAATTCTTGTACTGTATAAACCCTATCAATTCACCAGAAAAAAATAACTAATAAGATTTTAAGGTGGTTGGAAAGGCTATTTTTGCACCAATTCTTTTCTCAGAGTTAATGTCAAGTTTCAAGTGTTAGAATCAAGATATTTAGTTCAAATTTTCAGGATAACTCCCTTAGTTAATATTTTCTCCAAAGAATATAAAAATTGTATATTTGCAGCTATGATTTTGAAATATGACACCAGTAAATATTAAAATTTAATTTTTCATATTTTTTTTTACATATTTGAATTTAATAATAATTGGATAGTATTAATATTACCAAATTAGTTATAAATATGTTGACACTATTTATTGTAAGATTTGTACGGCAGGATTTGTAAATAAAATTTGTTTTTATGATTTTACATGGGTTTATATATCAAAAAATTATTAAAAATTCTTTCAAATTTCAAAATGTGATTTTCAAAAAGTACTTCAAATACATGAAAATTGTGCCGTACAAATCTTATCTGTAACCTTGTTAATAGGCTGTAAAAATTCCATGTCCATATCTCATTTCAAAGTTGGATTAAATTGGTATACAATTATGTAGGAAAATTGTTATTCTGTCAAAAATGTTGAAAACAAGCCATATTTGCACCCCTCTTTTGAAGTCATAGAGCAGTTTTTTTTGGTTAATCTCACTTTTGACACCTCTTTGACACTCAAAGAATCTAAAAATGCATTTACAATAGTAGTCACTCACTCTGAATGCCAGCACCACCTTGTCAAACTTTCCTGAAAAACAGCAAATAATGACTTTCCCTTTTCAAACATTTTATTAACAGCTAGGGGACCTCTACCATAGTTAATACACTAAGGACTCCCCAACTTCTTCTTATTTGGTCAGTTTTTCAGAAGTTTTAACAGGCTATAACTCTGCAATGCCTTTGTGCCCAAATGTCTAGTTTTTTTATTCCACAGAGAATGTTGACTACTTTTATATTTTAATAGTTTTGTTGAATTTATAACTGACGCTCTAGCCTTTCCAACCACCTTAAATAATTGAATTAATTAGGAAATCATTAAAGCCAAAATAATTTTAGTGTGGAATTATTAGAAAGTTCAACTTTTTTGACAGTTCATAGTGAAATGCTTACCATCTGGAGGATTAAAACATGTAAAGGCAACTTTCCTGAATCCCAACTTTGATATTCTGAACCACCATTTATGTTATCTAAAAGAAATTGCTCATAATAGTTTGTCATGATAGGGTGGTCAAATAAATAGAGATAGAGAAAGTTCTAATTTCCATTTATGGTTGACTTGGTAAGGATAAAATAAGATTACTTTTTGAGGAAAAAAATAGAGTGGTCAATTAAAAGGGTGGTCAAAGTGATAGGGTTTTTATGGTAAAGCTTGGCTGTAAGATTCCTCATGTGCTATTTATAGCAATTATGCAATCTGTGTAAACAGTGCAATGAAAGTGTAACATGATTCCTTATAATGCTTTTGATGACCTTGAACTTCTTAAGTTTCAAACATTTGTCTCTTCAGTGTGCTTTCTCTGAGTACGTACAGTCTCAACTTATTCAACAGAACTTACTTACAATGTTAATTTGAAAGTTAAAATGTGCTTGGTTAATTGGATGAAAATACTGATAAAGGTAACCAGCTCAAGATTCTTTATAACCTGACAGATATGCTGTTTTTTTATGACTTAATCTTGATTTAAGCAAGTCTTGTTTACTTTAATTAGAATGTAATTAACTCTGGTTTATTTGCTATTATAGACTAATATAGTCTGATGAAATATGCAAATCTGTATTTTTACGGAATTTTTTTCCATTTTTGGTCAGGCCATCCTGAAATGAGCTTTCAAAGATATCCACCTTCTTCATCAATGCATGTGTCACAAAAGGTTAACACAGCAGAGCTCTGTCAACTGTTGAGTTGCTTGTTTTTCAAAACGCTGGTCAGACAGCTTTAATATTTGGTTTACATGTCCCTAGGATGACCTTAGTGAGATAATTTCATACAGTCAGGAAATACTTAATTTTGTATCCATGTCTATAGTAGCTTCAGGGACTTTGGCCCTATTTTTCTTTCTCTTTTCTCCAAAACCTTTCTGTATCAAACATTTAAATTGTGAAAATTGTGTCAAAACAGTGACAATTTCTTTATTAATTGAACAAGAAAGCTATAGCAACTACTGCAAAAATCAGTTGGAGTAAAAAATCACTGCAGCTGAACTTACTTCTGAGATCAACCCTCGAGTCATTTGCTGACGACACTCCTCATGGTCTATAAAACAAGCATCTAAAACAAATCCTTCTTACAAAATCATAGCTCGTTATGTACCGGTAACTTTGACCAAGATGTGAAGGAGTAGGCAGTCCGTCAATATCCGGCACGACAACCGAAAAGTCCGGTGAGTTAATTCAAACACAGTTTGCCCATATCGCTCAAACAGTTAAAAGGTTTCACGATAGCGGTTTTAACAACGGGGAAACTGAATTTTTTTTTAATTTGTCTCCATTTTATGCCACAACTTATCGTATAAAACCAAGATGCAATCTGTCATCGAATTGGTACTACAATCAACCAAACTGAAAAAATTGCTGAGCAGTACAGAAAACATCATCTGGCAAAGAAAATCAAAAACTGCGAGAGCTTCCATATAAGTAATGAAAGTTGGAGGCATGAATTAAATAAACCAATACTCTCCTCAGACCAAACCGATTTCAAAGGCCATTTACAGCAAATATTGTTACGAAACCATGAAACCTGGGAATGGCTAAACACAGAGAAATAAGATTTATTTCTCGAAACAGCCTTTCACAACATGCTTTTCAAACACCGGAAAGCAGGCACCAATATCGACCCGAAATCTATTACAAAGTCCATGAAAAATTGACACAAAACCAAAAGTTCGGTTAATCGATTTAAATGCCTAAAACAAGTAATCGTTGTCAGATTAGTACAACATTTACTGTTAACATAACGAGCACTAGCAACGCTCAAAATATGCCCTAAAACAAAAATCCTTATAAGCGTCCAGAAACTCCGGTCGATGCTGGGTCGTGTTATTTATAATATGACACCACACACCGGATCGCTCACTATAGAGTCAGTCAATAGTGGCTAACTCTCTCAATAATGAATCTGGCTTCTCCTCCTCGAGGACAAAGATGACTTCATCACACAACCAAGCGGAGGGGATACAAAACAAGAGAGCGACTGATGAAGGAACCCCATTTTTGGTTCCGAAACGCCGTTAAGACAAATCACTCAATCAACAAACCGGTTTACCAGGGACCCAGATCACATGAGTAGGGTCAAAGCACTATCGATTCACCGGTGTCTCGCAATGTATTCCACACAAAATAAAAGCAATGATCCTTTTATTCACCATAGCATAATACTAAAAATCTTGGTAGAGCCGATGTGTGGAGTTGCCCTCATTTTCCTTTATATAAAATGTGGTGGTTATTTCACATTTACATTGGCTTATAATCTGAAAAACAACGTTTGCATTTTATTGTAGCATCCGTGACATAATGAATTGAAATGGAATACACAATAATAAATGCATATACAGCACAGAATTCATTGTTCTTTTCACTAGAATTCTAATAACATATTCAATACAATTACTGCATTCTTAAAAACACCAATCTAAGTGTTACAGTTGAGGCTGAACATAACTTTTTGAGTGTTTTATTACTTTTTAAAAAATCAATTTTGTGCAAATTTACAATTTTATGCCTTGAAGACATTTTGTAACCCAACTCATGTATGTACACACAATACACACTAGTATTTATATGTTTCAGTGGATTAACTGCTTTAAAATGTTTTAAATAGTTATTAATTATGATTATGTAGTAAACACCGTCACGGACGCTACACCGTCACGGATGCTACATTTCCATATTTTAGGTATATTAATAGTGAACGCAAGGGACAGTAATTATATAATTTGTTTATTTAAGGTAGGCACCTATTGACACTTAGGCCTGTGACATCAGATCTTTTATAACTCCTGTTGTCCTTAAGATATGAGTGTGTCACGGATGCTACAAGAAATTCCGACCACAACGATCTCCATTTTCATTTATTCACAAAACAATACAATATGCAATTTTACTTAAATTTTGGTGTATAAAATGCTTGCCATGGATGTTGAGGTTGGAATTAAATTCAATATTACAATATTTTATCTATTTTTCTACATATAAACTAAAGGTATATGTACTTATGGTCATAAAACACAAAAACATAACGATGTTACAGTTTTGGTAAAAATACCACAGTTTCTGTTCCGATGCACATAGTCACACGAAATAACTTGTGAAAGAAAGGTTAGGTATTCTGCAATAACATATGTAAGCTAAAAATTCCACAATTTTAACACTGTGTTCCAAAAACTATTTTGAAATTAAGTATATTTTGAAGTGAAACAGCATAACACTACTTTTTACAGTTTTTAAAGGCATTTTTGTGGATGTACAACCAAACCTGCACAATATATGCAATATTTCTTCATGTGACCAAGTTAGTTACAACTATTACTATTTATTAGACACAAATAAGCAATATAATATCAGTCTGAATAGCAGATATATGTCCATAACAAATGAAAATCATCTAGCGCACCCTGATTGTGACTGACCCGTCCATGAAATGCTACGAGTACATAAATCAAGGTTAAATTTAGTGTTTGAAAACATGTGGTTTGACATGCATCAAACAAGTGGTGATTGAAATAAATTTCAAACACAGAACTCTGGCCAACAGCATTGTTAGCACAGTGTCATCTTCCGGATTGTCTCTATGCACGGACATCAACAATCTAGCTTGATTTTTATTTATCAGTTTTGAGACACACTTTGCTTTAGGATATCATTTATTTATTGTATGACATTAATAACTTGCTGCAAGTCCCTGCAACTTTCCTAATGCACTGTAAATTTATTTATTTAGATCAGATAAACAGATAGATCAAATATGCTGGATTCTATGCCTGTATTAGAAATCTACATATGGAAAGTTATAGTACGCTGAAGCTCATACATTCTGGCAACGGATGTATAATGATATTTATTTTTCCTTACATTATTGGCAAAACAGTAAAGTTAGAGGAGACTAGATTAGTTCAAAGTTATAATCTATATTCACAGTCGAGGTCTGCATAGTCAAGAATGGCAATAACGTGGATACTATCTATTTAAACACCGGTGTGTGATAGTTTTAGGGTAATATACTGTACATCTGAAAACAATGAGTTATAACCTTTGCTCAGTCTTTCCTCAGGGAAACTTTAAAATCTTTTTGTTCATCAAAAAGATCACAAAATCAAGAATTACTGGGCAAAATTTTGGACTGGATCGAGAAACAAATTACCTAAAATTCACTGATGTTTGAAAATCTTGCAATTGCTATACTTTGTCTTAACGCTGTATGGAAAAACAATTTAATTATTTATATACTGTAAACAAGGGAGTAAAAGCTTAATTAACTGTGATATTGTCAACTTAACATTGATAATTCCATGTACATGTAGTTCTAACCACTGTCATGCTTTATTTCTCTATCAGACCTCATCATATCCTGATATAGGAATTTATGTGTTATTGGTATTTCAGGAATAATATTGTTTAAGGTGGCTCTTTTGCTTCTGTCATTTTTCAACACAGATATTGATGTATGTCAACCAAACCAATGTTTGAATCTTAAATGGTGGACAGTATTTGACCATTCCTGACTCTTTTACAGAATTCATTCTACATGTGTACACATGTCCAGAAAGCTATGCTGGAAGACACTGTCAAGAAGGTTAAAAATAGCATCCCCCTTTTCTTTTGACTGTTCTTTTGTGTGTCACTAACTTTGCACATTGTGTGTGTGTGTGTGGGTCTGTGTGTGTGTTGTTTGTTTGTTCACATGTTTGTATGCTAAGAGTTCTTCAAGCATGTCGGAAATCCTTGGAGTAAATAAAGATCAAGTATTCAAACACACAGTTGTCAAGATTTTGTCCCAGATGGCCATTTCTACAAGTGCTGCAGGACACAAATTCTGCCTGAAAGTAGAACCTTCACAATAAATATTCAGAACGTGGTTTTCATATTGTCTTTTTGTGATTTTTCCCTCTATAGACATACTGGTAAATCTGTACAGTCCACTGTCATAGCAGAATGGTGGTTTCTGTAGTCCTGTAGGGCAGTCACTATGATCAGTTACTCTATTCATCAATGTTTGCCAGTATAGTTATTGCAGCTAGTGTATAGGCTAACTCACTGTTAAATCAGTAAGTATTCTGTATGAAATGCCTTAAAAATGAAAACATATAAAGTTTTTGATGATTGAAGAATCTCATTAGTACACATGGTCTTGTCACTCTTTTAGATTAGAGAACTGATTTGCTTCAAACACATAATGCTCTATGTTGTACAGACAGTGTAAGAAAGAAAGAATTGTTAAAATGTGACAGCCTGGTACAAATGTCTGGCTTTCTCATTGAAAATGGAGATGAACACCGTCATTTAATCTGGACTTTCTGTCGTACACACCTTGCCAATTGCTTGTGTCATGTTTGTCCACCACATTTCTTTTTGAGTTAGAATGTAACACAACACAGATTCAATCATAATTCTTTCTGCACAGGAGTAAACCAATCCTTGTCAGAATGAGGATTTCTGTACATGAATTGAAGGGTCCTCTACTGGTTACCAATCCATCTGTCCTCTGTGTTATACAGGCCAGTTGTGTCAATGATGTAAGTTCAATTAATTTTCATTTCAAATCCACTTTCAAAATTCAGAGGACATTTACTAACACAAGTTGATTTTACTTTCTATGACAAGAACAGAGTACATCAATGAATCAGAGTGATTGGATACGTGGTAATTGACTATTCATTCACGAATGTTTTTGATGAATGGTACCAGTAGTGTAGAATATTCATTGAAAGTTCACCAGACATCCAGGCAGCTAACTTAGAGTTGCCTGTTGTAGGAAGACAGAATCAGCCATGATTTTGATGTCTCACATACTGTATACAGGTCTTTGGTATATGACTTTTAATTAACTTGGACCAAACATGAGTGATCATTTTGCCATGTCAGTCCAGCAGGCAATTGGGAAAGCTTTCACCTTCTAGGACAGAAAATGTTCTTCCTTAAGTCTACAGGCAACTATTTCCACTCTGTAAATTGACTCAATGTATCAAAATAAATAATATGAAATTTTGAAGCTTAAAAACAAAAGCATGGATAATAGTTGTAAACGGTTGCATAGTTATAACTGGTTATCATCTCAATCTGTATGTATGCAGTCATTTCTGCCTGTGACACTATAAGTAAGACCATTTCAGAATGGTTGTTTCTGCACTGGTATCTGGCTGTTGCTCCAATGTCACATATGTCATGGATAATTGCAACAAAACATTCTGTGACACAGGAAATTCATTCCTTATTTGATATAGATCACCTTGCAGTGCATGCATGACAGCTACTGCTGAAAAGAGAATATACATAACTGATTGTGTAAGCTGTTCATTTAATAATTCTCCTCACAGAGTCACTGTAGCTGTATGAATCACTTCATGAAAACTCTGTACAGATACATTGCCCATGGGAAAATTATCCCATGATTCTTCTGGTACTTCCTCCAAAAGCAATAAATTCTAATCCTCTTTGCCTCAATGCTCACCTTATCTATTTTCAAACATCAATCTTTCACCCACTCTGTTTGTGAAGTGAGATGCCTGCAGGAAACTTCTTTGACAAATGCAAATTTTCTGCAAATTCATGCAAATATCATGCAAATTATGTATGCTAATTTTATGCAAATTAGGCACCGCGTTAATTTTCAGACCCGTGGAGGACACTGCAGGTAAGTGTCACCCATGTGCTACTCTGACAGATTGTGTTGATCTGTCAGTCACATACGCTGCTGTAGTGCGTGTTGTAATAGTTGTCTAAAAAACAGAAAAATTCATGTAGATCGTTTGACGTTTTCTTGCAAACTACTGCAGCTGGACACTATGCTTGACACCTTTACATTGGCACACAATCTCACTGGAGCATTTCATTTCTTAAACAGGAATGAGTGGTTCACAGTTCCAAGCAGTACCTCAGTGTGTCAGAAGATTATCACTTCAATACAGTATCAGAGTATCAGCTGTCGATACAGATGGTACATTATCGTTGGTCCGACACCGCCTGTGTTAATGTCGAGTACGTACTCCATTTACTCTGACTATACAGGGATAGAAATACTTTTTTATTTCTTGTGGCAAAAGTTTGCCACCGGATATAAAATCAGGTGGCAATTATGAAAAATCTGGTGGCAGTTTGTGATCGGTATAATACAACATTTTGTCATTGCCACATACTCATTCTAATTTATAAATTCTTGAAAATATGGTGAGTATACGTCACAAAAAATCAACCCATACTGCAGGCTTCGAAAAAAAAATTTCAAACTTACCAACCGTGGGACACGTGAATTTCATTTTTACTTGCCCGACAGGAAAAATTACTTGCCCTAAATTTATAATAACTGTACTAGTAATTTGTAACAGAAAGCAAGAGTTTGGCCATATGAAGTGAATTCAAAGAGGGAAAAAACAGATTCAAACATGAACTACATTCTTGTTAAAATGAAGGACTATTACCAAATCTGAAATGTCGCAGAAGAAATGTGAGAATACTTTGGTTTTTTCTGTAGATTTGGCCATCTAGAAAACATCTTTGAATTTGGAATTTTTCCACAACATAATCCAAATTAAAATCTTTGCATAAGAGTAATAAGATTGTGTGATTTACAATGTGCATGGCTGGCTGCTGCTCTTTATTATCAAGCTGAGATTACAAACTACTCTGCTAGTGTTTATCTGCCAATGCATACGCACAGGTACATCTGCAACCCTTTTACCTGTTTACATGTTTACTCACTGAGCACAGCAGTCTTTCAAAGTTTTATTTTGATAAATGTATTCGTCAAGAGAGCAGATTCAAGTTTCGTTACTCTTCAGTGCAGATTTGTTTTCTGTAAGTGACAGCCGATCCCTAACAACCAAGGTCACGTAATTTGAAACTGTCTGCATCTCACGCACTACGTAGCTGCAATATCATGAATATGTGGCCTCCTTGGTCGACTGAGCCCGTTTCGACTACGATGTAAACTTGTACTTTTTCATCTGGGTGTTGATTTACGTTGAACAGTAAGCATTGCCGAGATCCATGGCTTCGAATAAGTTTACATCCATTTACCAAGCACAGGGTGCAATTACACTGTCGCGTGAAGCCGATCGACTGTCATACGACTCATGCTGCACTTGCACAAAGAGAATACCACTGTCAAGAGCATACCACTTTACGGCACACATACAAAACAGTGAGTTCACTCCCACACTCCAAACCGTGGCGTCGGAGAGAACATGTCGCAAAACTGTATTTTTACGACTTATTGTGTTTTTACAACAGCAAGAACGATTATTTTGCGATGTCTGGCGGATTTTCAAGGGTTTTCAGAAAAAACTTTTGAGAGTTGAAGGACTTACAATGATTGTAGGCGTGTACAGACCTAATGAAATACGTTTTCAAGCTTGAATTGTCCAGAGCTTTGTAATTAGTTAATTCAACCGCTGGTGCACTTGCCCGTCGGACGGATCGAGCATATTGATTTTACTTGCCCGAACGCAAAATTCACTAGCCACGGGCGTCGGGCGATAGGAATTTTTGAGCCCTGTACTGGCTAATGAATTGCATGTATTTATTGTTATTTAATTCATGCAGGCTGCAGTTTGGCTTTGTTTTCAAAATGTCACAACATGCTTTTATCTTGTGCCGTATGACTGCATATGCGGCTATCACAGAGGGCAACAACATGTCCAGTGTACAAAAGCTGCTGTCATCGATATGGAGATTAGCCAATCACAAGTTTGGATTCACGCTGTGTTTTCATTCATGCCAAAATGTCGCAATTAGTTTGGTTTTTTTTTTGGCTAATGAGTTTTTCCGCCGTCAGACAACGCGTGTTCCTTCAGACTAGTGTTCCTTCATTCAAGCCGTAGGATCGATGACATGATGACCCAAAATTTAGTGGCAGAAAAATACCACCAGAAAAAAATTTTGGTGGCAGATTGACAGTTTTTGGTGGCAAATGCCACCATTGCCACCGATTATTTCGATCACTGCTATACATACTCAATCAAATTCCAGTGGCAGCTCACCATGGTTTGATTTGTAAATATCTCATCCACTCACTTATAGATTTTAGACTTATTTTTTTCATCTAAACCAGAATGCCATCTTCATGGAGCTAGTGCTCATCTGACTTCTACCCTGTCCACACTGTGCTGTTGGAATTTTGAATGTATTCTCTGTTATGGCCAACAGATGAGATCTGTTTATGTTGGTGCCCTGGCTTGTGAAAGTGAGGAAATATTTGATGGACTTGTTTTATTATTCCATTATCCAATATTGCTAAACGATGCTGGCCATTTTGAGGGAAAAAATGTTCCTTCAGTATTGCATTCACTGATTTACTTTAATCTCCAGTAACTTGCTATATAAAGCTTTCTTCAGATGATGTTGCCAGGACATTTCAGCATATATCGATGGTTACCTTGGTACACTCCATTATGCAAACACTAAGTACATTATTCAAAGTCACTGACTGTTTGCATGCATTGAACTGATATTTATTTGTTCATCTTTTTATAGATTGTGATGCGCTTGATGTACTATGTCAGAAATCACTGATACAGATGCTGTATCCTGGCAGCCATTCACAGATACTGTTACATCCATCAATAGGTAAGATCACATGTTAGCCTTGCTGTCATTGGATGTCACCAAATTACTTTGAGAGGGTTTCCTGAGTATGGCAATGTGGATCATTCTATGACAAGATGAAATTTGCTCAATTGGAACTCACAGCAGTGTTTTTCTTATATTAACTGAGATTTTCATTGATATTCTGTGTCATTTATTCTTTTTCCTTACATATACCAGGTGGCAATAGACACAGCACCAGGTGGCTCTCAGTTAAAAGATTTCAGAGATTTACCCGTTGTTCCACCTTCCAAGTCTTCCAAGGTTTGGACCTGAGGCTCTCTGAAGATGGTGTAAGTGACTGTGACAGAGAGCAATGCAGCTGGTTTAAGAGCCACGGCTGTGAGTGTTTATCAGTTGAATCAGTCAGGGACTGCAGCCTCTGGGAAGTAACTACATCTAGGATTGCAACAATGATCAAATCTGTGAGTTGGATTTCTCATTCATTTAGAAAATGAAAAATTTAGATTCCTTATCAAAGAAACCTTTTGTTTCAAACTTGACCTTTTCATAAAGGATGATAATTAATATTCCAATGCTTCCCACGTAACTGTCACAGTAAGTGATATTTCTGATTTGAGTGTGCAACTTACAGTGATGTACAGTAAACTTTCTTGTGAAATTCAATGTGTCGTGACAAATACAAGCAAAAGAAATTGTGCATACTCGTTGAGAACACTTTGCATTTGCATTGTATTTTGATAAGTAATGAAAAACACATACAGCCATGCATGCTATTGAAACATATCAATGGTGAGTAAATTTCTTGGGACATCTCTTTATAATTCTTCTTCACCAGTGACCATCAGGAAAGCAATGATATAAAGAGTTGTCACTGAGATTACAGTGGTGATCCATATCCAGTAAGTAAATATGAATGGTCTATTGATGGTACTGTGGTGCAACCAATGGTGGAACAACCAGATGGTAGGATTTTATATATGTTAATTGTTTTTCTCAAGTTTTGTTAGTGTGCTATGGAAAAGAACCAATTGCTTTGAGTTTGTGTAGTGTGTGTTCATGTGAATGTGTACTGAAAATGATTGTGAATTCACAAACACTGGTTGTATGATTTGGATGGGATTTCTTCTTCTGCTGCTGTTGGCATACAACAAATAATTTCAAGCCAGAAATTAAATATTTTACATGAAATCTTATTAAAGCATCTGTGGAAATCTCTATATCATGTTACAATTGCAATTCTTCTGCCCCACAATGCAGAGTGTCATGTACAGCAAAAATACAGAGCAACTCAAAGTGTCCTGGCCAGGTTTCCATGACAACAATATGAGATTGCATTGTATGAAAGGATTACATGTCAAGATAGCTGATTCAAGATTTCAGTCATGTTTTGGCTGATGATACTGACTACACAATGTTTAACCTTGACCTCAAGGTGAGTGTCAAATGTCTTTTACATCCAGACATTCACGTATTGACACTGGTTTGGCCCACACACATAGTGACAGACACATTTACAGGGAATTGGCATGAACAGGTTAACATGTTGAGTATTTTTTACAGCATCAATTCATTTAATGTATTGCCATGTTTTCTTACATAAATAATGATTCATACACTTGTCCTCCTGTCCTTTGGTACATCAACAATACAAACTTTGAGTTACAAACAATTATAACAACTTGGATGGCAGAAATTGCACTTCCATCATCTGGTGTAGTTTCCTGAATCATTTGGTGGAATGAAATGTAAATGAAGCAGCTAACCTCTGAGTTTTGTCTTTTGTATTTCAGGTTGAAGTTCCAATACTATGTACCGGTACATCTGAGGGTGACCAACAATGCTGTCAGTAACCACAGCATCACCACCAAGTCAACATTGTTGACAACAATGCTGACTTGTGAGTAACCACAGTATCACCACCACCAACAATGCTTACTTGTCAGTAACCACAGTATCACCACCACCAACAATGCTGACTTGTCAGTAACCACAGTATCACCACCACCAACAATGCTGACTTGTCAGTAACCACAGCATCACCACCACCAACAATGCTGACTTGTGAGTAACCACAGCATCACCACCACCAACAATGCTGACTTGTCAGTAACCACAGCATCACCACCACCAACAATGCTGACTTGTCAGTAACCACAGCATCACCACCACCAACAATGCTGACTTGTCAGTAACCACAGTATCACCACCACCAACAATGCTGACTTGTCAGTAACCACAGCATCACCACCAACAATGCTGACTTGTGAGTAACCACAGCATCACCACCACCAACAATGCTGACTTGTCAGTAACCACAGTATCACCACCACCAACAATGCTGACTTGTGAGTAACCACAGTATCACCACCACCAACAATGCTGACTTGTCAGTAACCACAGCATCACCACCACCAACAATGCTGACTTGTCAGTAACCACAGTATCACCACCACCAACAATGCTGACTTGTCAGTGACTACAGCATTACCACCACCAACAATGCTGACTTGTCAGTAACCACAGCATCACCACCACCACACAATGCTGACTTGTCAGTGACTACAGCATCACCACCACCAACAATGCTGACTTGTCAGTAACCACAGTATCACCACCAACAACAATGCTGACTTGTGAGTAACCACAGTATCACCACCATCAACAATGCTGACTTGTCAGTGACAACAGCATCACTTCCAATATTGGTAGATTTAATGGATCCTGTCTAAGTTGATGACAACTACAAAACTGATAGAATGTATCAGATGTCTATATCTTCAATGCAAGGTATTGTTTGCGTTCAGAGTGCCATAGGGAATTTTTTTTTTAATTTCATGAAGACAGTGGAAACCTTGAATACTCTCTAGTTGTATCAACGGAATATTAGTAATCTCTCACAAGTGAGGATGACCTATTCGAGATGAAAGAAAAAACATGTTGACACATACTCTTCATCCCCATTCCCTGTCAGCGGGCTCAAAATCAGCATCAATATCAATATGTATATAGCCAAACCATGATGCCGAATGGGATAAAGTAATTTAGAGATTACCATTTGTTTTTCCATGTCAGGTGTCTTTATTCACCTTCCAAACCCAGATGTTGAAGCATGTCCAACAAGACAGTTCTTGACTGGTGAGGAACCCTGTGATTCTGATTGGTCAACAGTTTTTGACAAGGGCATGTGGTTTACCCAATCAGAGCAAAGGATTCAATTTGCTACAGACAAGATAAAAGAGATTTCAACATATTGATGAGCTCCTTGTTAACATTGTAATTTCAAGAACTTTTCTTTGTGTCCAAGCAGTTTATTTTGAAATTTCTGATATGTTTTTGTAACAGAGAGAAATGAAAACAAGTCAATATTAATTGGTTGTTTGTTTGAACACAATGTGGTATCACAAATGATTTGCCAGGTTAAAACTAAAATTGAAAATGGTGACCTTTGACACTTATCTTATCACATCTTATTTGAACAATAGATATAAGTTTACCTCATGATGGATTGCCAATGAAAATAATCAACATGTCTGATATGAATTTACCCAATAACAAATATTAATTTAAAGTAGGCCAGTAAATAATTCATGAATTGTACCAGTTTCAACTATGAATTTTCTTTCTTCTGTCAAGAGATGACATGTTGGATAAAACATGACAAGAAAATGAAATCCAACTTGGAAAAATAAAACTTTGATTTAATATTGAAGAGAATTCATGTACTTGTTGAAATTTTTCAACACAGGTTGAAATACTTGCTGCTGATAGTGATGTTCATGCAATTACAAGTTTGGTGATGTGGAAGGAATGGTCTGGCTGTGTTGTTGTTGATTGTGAAGCTTTGCTTGGAGAGAAATAATGGCAAGACACTGTAATCATCAACAGAAGGTAATTGGAAATGTCAGCTACAGCAGCAACTGAAGTGAACTCCACAGAAACAGTAATACTCCTAGTACTACACATATGCACATTAAAATTGCCAGCATGTTTGATAGAATCACAGTATACAAAAACATGTTAACCCTTTGAGCACCAAAGTCGATTTTTGTCACCTTTACAAATTTAGATAGCAAAGTCAATTTTGTTTAGATTTTTGCCAAAATTTTGATAAAAAACTGTAGCCAATGAAATGTGATATCAATTTGGTCCAAAATTATCAAAAAATTACAGTAAAATTCATAAATGTTGGTAAAATGTTGCACTAAAATTTTGGTTGGAAAAATAACAGCACTAAAAGGGTTAAACAGGAAGTTACAATAGGGGGATTACTGATGATGCAGCTATTGGCATACCGGTACACTGGGAGGGAGTCTTTGAATTCTCATAGCATCGCTTTGACTTTATGATAATTTGAATAATCATGATGGGCACTTTCATGACATATGCAAAGATGGGTCAAATGGTCGTACCTCGAACACACTTTGAAATTTATGCATTCTCCTACAAAAAACAACTGTTACAGTTTTTCAGTTTATTTTCAACTCAAGTTTAGTTGCTATATATTTACAGACATCATATGCAAGATTTAATGACAATGAAAGCCTGAAACATGGCAATATTACAGGATTCTAGGACCAAACACGGCACCTCCAACAAGTAGTGTGACTTTTTTACATTTGCATAGATTTACTGTAATCTAGCTTTTATAGGGGGAGTTCCTGTTTAAAGGCTTTTTTAGAAACTTTTTCAATTTTAGATTCACTTTAGTTGAAAGCACATTACCGCACTTGTCTTCACATAAACAAGTTTCACTTTTCTCTTGCAGATGTCGAAGTTGACCAAGAAATCAAGCACTTTTGGGTTGTACAGAGTAGACATGAAAATGACACGTTTGAACCCAAATTTGAGAGTGTTGACTGGTCTTTTGCTCCATCAATTGCTGCTTGGTATTCATACACTCTACAGGTTACCATAGAAACAGTTAGCTCCCAGGTAACGTTATGACCAGTAACATGTTTTAATGATTGATCCTGTTAAAATTGTAGAATACAGTTCATTACAAGGTTTTTTTTGCCTTTTTTTCATACTGTAAGTTAGAACGTTAAAACATGTAAAATATTAGTGTGTATATTATCATCAGTGACAACAATGCGTACACAGAGCAATAGTCTACAGTGATCGAAATAATCGGTGGCAATGGTGGCATTTGCCACCAAAAACTGTCAATCTGCCACCAAATTTTTTTTCTGGTGGTATTTTTCTGCCACTAAATTTTGGGTCATCATGTCATCGATCCTACGGCTTGAATGAAGGAACACTAGTCTGAAGGAACACGCGTTGTCTGACGGCGGAAAAACTCATTAGCAAAAAAAAAACACAAACTATTGCGACATTTTGGCATGAATGAAAACACAGCGTGAATCCAAACTTGTGATTGGCTAATCTCCATATCGATGACAGCAGCTTTTGTACACTGGACATTTTGTTGCCCTCTGTGATAGCCGCATATGCAGTCATACGGCACAAGATAAAAGCATGTTGTGACATTTTGAAAACAAAGCCAAACTGCAGCCTGCATGAATTAAATAACAAGAAATACTTGCAATTCATTAGCCAGTACAGGGCTCAAAATTCCTATCGCCCGACGCCCGTGGCTAGTGAATTTTGCGTTCGGGCAAGTAAAATCAATATGCTCGATCCCGTCCGACGGCAAGTGCACCAGCGGTTGAATTAACTAATTACAAAGCTCTGGACAATTCAAGCTTGAAAACGTATTTCATTAGGTCTGTACACGCCTACAATCATTGTAAGTCCTTCAACTCTCAAAAGTTTTTTCTGAAAACCCTTGAAAATCCGCCAGACATCGCAAAATAATCGTTCTTGCTGTTGTAAAACACAAAAAGTCGTAAAAATACAGTTTTGCGACATGTTCTCTCCGACGCCACAGATGAACTCGCTGTTTTGTATGTGTGCCGTAAAGTGGTATGCTCTTGACAGTGGTATTCTCTTTGTGCAAGTGCAGCATGAGTCGTATGACAGTCGATCGGCTTCACGCGACAGTGTAATTGCACCCTGTGCTTGGTAAATGGATGTAAACTTATTCGAAGCCATGGATCTCGGCAATGCTTACTGTTCAACGTAAATCAACACCCAGATGAAAAAGTACAAGTTTACATCGTAGTCGAAACGGGCTCAGTCGACCAAGGAGGCCACATATTCATGATATTGCAGCTACGTAGTGCGTGAGATGCAGACAGTTTCAAATTACGTGACCTTGGTTGTTAGGGATCGGCTGTCACTTACAGAAAACAAATCTGCACTGAAGAGTAACGAAACTTGAATCTGCTCTCTTGACGAATACATTTATCAAAATAAAACTTTGAAAGACTGCTGTGCTCAGTGAGTAAACATGTAAACAGGTAAAAGGGTTGCAGATGTACCTGTGCGTATGCATTGGCAGATAAACACTAGCAGAGTAGTTTGTAATCTCAGCTTGATAATAAAGAGCAGCAGCCAGCCATGCACATTGTAAATCACACAATCTTATTACTCTTATGCAAAGATTTTAATTTGGATTAGGTTGTGGAAAAATTCCAAATTCAAAGATGTTTTCTAGATGGCCAAATCTACAGAAAAAACTAAAGTATTCTCACATTTCTTCTGCGACATTTCAGATTTGGTAATAGTCCTTCATTTTAACAAGAATGTAGTTCATGTTTGAATCTGTTTTTTCCCTCTTTGAATTCACTTCATATGGCCAAACTCTTGCTTTCTGTTACAAATTACTAGTACAGTTATTATAAATTTAGGGCAAGTAATTTTTCCTGTCGGGCAAGTAAAAATGAAATTCACGTGTCCCACGGTTGGTAAGTTTGAAATTTTTTTTTTCGAAGCCTGCAGTATGGGTTGATTTTTTGTGACGTATACTCACCATATTTTCAAGAATTTATAAATTAGAATGAGTATGTGGCAATGACAAAATGTTGTATTATACCGATCACAAACTGCCACCAGATTTTTCATAATTGCCACCTGATTTTATATCCGGTGGCAAACTTTTGCCACAAGAAATAAAAAAGTATTTCTATCCCTGTCCAGTTTCCTTTATGTTTTAATTGAAAGGGAAAAATTACTCCCTTTTGAGTTTTGTCATGAATTTTGCAGTTTTTGTGGTTTGACTTCTCAAAGCATGCTGAAATATTGATTAACTGTGTGCACCCTCAACTCTGCATATATCCAGACAAGACTAAACATTCATTGAAACATTTTATAATCTGTACCAGTATATCCAGTACACAGTACAAAAACTCAAGTGTACAACTCAAACCATACATGACTGAACATACACTGTGACGTAAAGTTTGGATGTCATGCAAGCTTTTTTAATGAATTCATAATTTGCAGTGCCTTTCATATGCATAAGGATCGCAGCTTTATAAGTATAGTTTTTGTACAATTCTGCTGTAAATTGATATGTGACTGTTAATTTTCAATCAATATATTATTCAGTAAGGCCATAGAATGTCATCAAAAGGCATGTTACTGCAATAGCGATGACAATTCTGATGTTGTTATGTTTCTGTACAGGTTGCCTCCATCAGCTGATAGCTTCTGTTGCTATGGTGATCTGTTCCATGGTGGTGACAATGAAGTAGAGGCATTGCTTGTAAGAGTTGGTTTAGAGAGGGTGATGGATGATGTCCTTCCTCTCTGACAGGTAAGTTGATATTAGTGAAGCATAAATACCTATGGAAGAAAACTTCTAGATAGATGGCTTTTATGAAGTTGGGCCACCCGTAAAGTCTGTATGTTGATGTACAGTGGCACTTCAATGTAGGGTATATGAATGTCTATATTCATGCAAAAACATTTCAGTTAAGGTAGTTCATGCCTTAAAATTCAAAGACTTAAAATTTTACCCAAACTTTCATCAAAGAAACTTCAAACCATTCCCTTTCAATATCAAAAATCCAGGGGTCACCAGACAAAATTTGGTACCAGAGAAACAGATAAGCATATATTTACCTACACATTAAAATTCAACATGGCCAGCATTCTTGTGTTAACTCTTTGGGTGAAAATGTTTTTTATTTTCGCATAAATCAGCAAGTCAACGCTTAAGTTACTACTGTAGCTTCAAATGAGCCTCCACAAATATTCTAGCCAGCCAATGTTGTAATGTAAAAGTTGTATTACAGACAAGAATCCGAATGCCAGGTTGAAAGAAATCCAAGTTATAAGCTGCAGTATTCCATGGAAATTAATATGGATTTGTGATGACATTCCCCTATAACTCACTTTTTTGAAAAAGTGAGTTACGCCCCTCTTCAATGGGCCATCAAGTTGTGTATAAGGTGAATAAGTGAAATTATTCATAAAATATAGCACAACATTTTGGGTGTTAGATCAATAGGATATACCTAACTGTACAACGACTCAATGGTGGTATATATTCTAACTACATGAACACCCACAAACTGGTCAAGTATGGTGCAAAATATCATATCATGCAACTTCAATGGTTGCATGTTGTCTTTTTTTAACCAGATTTCAAATTTTTCCAGGACTCCTTGTGTCTACAATATCAATCGTGTGATGTAGACATGTGCCCCATGACATTGTCGTTACCAAGTGACCGGCAAAGCAACATCGTCGTCTGCACAGTGCAGTGCACTAGGCATGCACACATTGCCCATCAGCTGAAAATTGGAATATGCACATTAGAGCATCTGAATATCTGTCCCCGAGGTGCATTCTGCCTGAAGGGGTGTAAATATTCAAGATGGCAAATGATGTCAGCTTCCATTCTGAAACGCCCTGGTGAGGATGTTGTCATGACGGCATACCAAGATGGCTCATGGCAGTAAAACCATCACAGAGACTGTCACCACGATGATCACCAAAACTACACATGACACAAGAGGGGCCTAAAAAAAGGACAATCTCTGAAAGGACTACAGAATAAGAACCTCCTCCACCTAAGAAACCCAGTCAGCTCAAACAGGAGTTTGATGGTGAGTTAGGCAATCTTAATGGCTTGATGGTGAGTTAGGTAATTTTGTGGCTTAATGAATGACACTCAACAAAAACTAATGTCTCCTGAAGCAGTTTCTCCTGAGACTGGTGATGTTGAAGAACAAATGGAAGTTCCTTTTTGAGGTTCAAGGACAAAACTTATATTGCAAAGAATGAATAGAAATTTTAACATGTTTTAGGTATTTCAAGATGTTGTAGAGAATGAAAGAATATTACTTTCTGTTGACATGTAAACAAAAACAGTGGAAAAACATCAGAAGTTACAGTGTCTGTTCCTTTAAGGACCAACCAGTGGTTTTTTAGCTCCGCTGTCAGCGACGCGGAGCTTATCAAATAGGTTAATTTTTCGTCGTCGTCGTCCGTCAACAATTGCCTTCTCCTCTGAACCACAAGTCGGATTGCTTTGAAATTTTATATGCAGTTCATTTGGTGTGACCTCACTTAAGTTTGTTCAAATCGTGATGAAATTTGCATATTTGTATTTTGGGGCATTTTGTGGTGTTTTTGGTAAAAAAATCTACAGCTTGTCTGATTGCTTTGAAATTTGATGTGCAGTTTACTTATGGTGACTTCAGTAAGATTTATTCAAATCATGGTGAAATTTACATATTTGTATTTTTAAGGCAATTTTTGTCATTTTTGGTAAAAAAATCTTTAAAAATCTTCTACTTCAAAACTACCTGTCAGATAGCTTTGATATTTGGTACATAGGTCCCTAGGGATGATCTATTTCAGATGTATTTTAAATTGTGCAGAAATATGCAAATTTGCATTTTTAAGGCAATTTTTGCCATTTTTGGTCAAAAAATGTATTTCTCAAAAAGTACTAGTCTGATAGCTTTGAAATTTGGTATACAGGTTTCTATAGATAAACTAAGTAATTTACATTGAATCTAATGAAATCTGTAAATCTGTATTTTTGGGGCAATTTTTGCCATTTTTGGTCAAAAATGTGTATTTCCAAAACTACTCATCTGATAGCTTTGAAATTTGGTATACAGGTTCCTATAGATGAACTTAATGATATTTATGGAAATTATGATGAAATCTACAATTTTGTATTTTTTGGGCAATTTTTGCCATTTTTGGTCAAAAATGTGTTTCTCATAAAGTACTGGTCTGATAGCTTTGAAATTTGGTATACACGTTTCTACAGATGAACTTAGTAATATATTGAGTTTCTGATGATATCTGTAATTTTGTATTTTAGGGCAATTTTTGCCATTTTTGGTCAAAAAATGTGTCTTTCCAAAACTACTCATCTGATAGCTTTGAAATTTGGTATACAGGTTCTTACAGATGATCTTATGATATTTTTTGACCATGATATTTTTTGACATAACGATGAAATCTATGATTTTGTATTTTTTGGGCAATTTTTTTCCATTTTTGGTCAAAAAATGTCTTTCTTAAATGTACTGGTCTGATAGCTTTGAAATTCGATATGCAGGTTCCTACAGATGAACTAAATGTGATATATATTGAAATTATGGTGAAATCTGCAATTTTGTATTTTGGGGGCAATTTTTGCCATTTTTGGTCAAATAATTTGTTTCTCAAAAACTGTAAGTTGATAGCTTTGATATTTGGTATACAAGTTCCAAGGGATTATTTAATATATGATATATTGAAATTATGGTGAAATCTGCAACTTTTATTTTGGGGGCAATTTTTGCCATTTTTGGTCAGAAAATTTCATTCCCAAAAACTATTCGTCAGATAGCTTTGGTTGACATGTTCTCAGGGATGATACAATATGATATATTCAAATTATGATGAAATCTTCAATTGTGTATTTTTGCAGCTATTTTAGCCACTTTTTTCTGGCCATTGAAATGAGCTATCAAAGATTTCCACCTTCTTCATCAACATGTGTCAAAAATAGTTATTGTCTACATAAACAAGTGGAGCTATATCGGCCATTAGGTTGCTTGTTCATTGTCTATGAAGTATTCTAACAAATCATACTTTATGTACATGTTCTTTATTTAGTATGAGTTAACCTGTTTATGTTGTTTATGGCATTTGCTAGTTTTCAAAGTAGTTGCAAAGCACAGTGTGCAAGCAAATAGTACAAGTCTAACCAGTATAATTATTTTTAATTAATTTACTTTTTATATTCTATTTTAATTTCACAACCAGAGAATTTTCACTGTTGAGAGTTTCTCCAGTGTCAGTAACAGAAAGTAAATAGCTATCAAGGCATTGTTGACAATGAATTTCAAGCAGTGATATATTGCAGAATCATTAATTGAATCATGCTGTATATCTTAATGTATGTATTGCTTCACAGGAATCGTTTCCATACTTCAATCATTGTGTTAGGAGATTCCTATGGCCCAACTGTTGATCTTCAAGATGTGGACATGCTGGAAATGGAGGAAGGCAGAGAGATCAATGACATTGCCGACTCAGATGACAAGCCACAGTTATAACCAAGTGTCAGCAAGGGTAACTTTGATGACAAAGTCAATGTCAGTGTCAATGCTTAAGATCAAGAATCAATCAGCTGTATCAAGGAATGATATGACTGAAAACGGATTTTATTGTAGCGATGCCTGGTGTCACAATGAAAAAGGAGTCGAAGAAGAGAAACAAGCGGTTTCATTGTAGTAATGCCTAGTGTTACTTTAAGAATTGCCAAGTGTAATTGTGAAGGAATAAACAAATTTTAGTGATATTATTTTGGTCTCTGTGTGTGACTGTTGAAAACATCCAAGATTAATTAGTGTATTTCAAACATTGATCAAATCTTTTCATGTTTGTCAGAAAGTGTTTGAAATATTTGGAACAGGGTGGTGCTGATGTGTTTCATTTTGCAGAGAATGTTTTGATTATGACATGAGATAGAAACGTAGATGTCACTCTGATGGACAGAACTAATATTGATGACTCATTTCCTAGTAGATCATATGACCATCATGTGACCTTGCATTGGGGTGAAGTGTATAGGTTTACTTCACCAGTAGATATCCTAATCAGGGTATGTATTAACCATTTCACAGCTAGACTTTGGTACATCTAAAAAATTTTCAGTTGGGTACTTGAATGTTATTTTCTAAAATGCTCTATTCCCTCTCCCCCAGAAATCAAATGGTTCAGGGTATCAATCCTTTCTCTACAAGGACTTTGGTACATCTGTAATAAGTTTTTAATTGGGTATGTGAACCTTTATGCATGGAAAAAGGGCAAAGGTGCCAGAGATGTGAGAAGTGAGAGAGGTCAAGTGCAGTCATGGTGACCTTTAAAGTTTTTAATACTGTTATCTCAACAAAAATGCTGGAAAGGAGATTGTTCCTTGTACATGCTGTGAACTTTTTTGTTTTCTGTATTTCTCATGAAATATTGTCTTTGGAAAAGAAGTTTTTCTCACAAGATTAGCTGTAACACAAGTTAAGGACAGGGTAGTATCTATGGACAACAGAGCATCAGCCAATTTGCATGTAGAAATGCAACAAAAAATGTCCTAAGGCTTGTTATATTGTCATTTTCTTGAAACTTTCTGAAAACAATTGGAATGAGAAGGCATGTTGAGAAATATATTCAAAAAGTGGTGTCACTGTGCTAGATTTCAAAGCACAGTGGCAAGATTATTTTTCCATACAAATCCGGTAAAGTAACACTGACTGAACAGCTTTTCTATTGCTTTTGATAGATACACCATCCTCTTATCTTCAAAGTAACATTGACTGAGCAGCTTTTCAATTGCTTTTGATAGATACACCATTCTCTTACCTTCACTGTGAGGTCAGCATCATACAGTTTTATACAATCATGAAAATAAAAGAAATATTCAAAATAATTTAAATTATTGGATAATGTACTTCACTTAAGAATGTTTTAGCAACAAATCACCTCAAAATCATTTTATTTTTTGACTGATGGATAAATAAACTATTATTTTATGTACATTAATTAGTATTTCACAATATAAATACAGAATTAAAATACATTTAATGTAGATTACTGTATTTACATTATGTATTACGTATCTACATTTTCATATATGTTTTAAATATTAACAAATCTATGATAGTGGTTTGTATTATTCAATATTAATGGTGATTTATGTTTTGGATCAAGATCATATTTTTAATAAAATCATGTAACCTTGCAGTGTTTTCAGTAAGTCCTTTGTTGTTTTGAATATTGATAACACAACATTAATATTCATCATGTGATTCGATTTGAATCTACCATGATCTTTGACACATTGCTTTGAAGCGGCTGAAAAAGACACACAAGAAAATTAACACAATGTAATTTGATTACAGCAAATAAAAAATTGTAACAAAATTTATTTCAGAAAAGCTAAGAGGTCATGTCTTAAAATTTCCTATTCAAATACAAGTGTGTATTTTTCATGAAAACCTTAAAACCTAAGCGGGTGGGACGCAAAACAAAGAATTTAATTACTTTTGCCTTATCCCAAAATAGTTCCAATCGTGTTCTTCATAACTATTATTTTTGTATGTATGTATGTATGTATGCTTGGTTGTTTTTGTATGTTTTCTATTGTTCAGTTCAAGGACACTGTATTAAAGACAATTCGTCGCCCTCCGATAGCAATGGTTTACACTCCATGCCACCGTGACGAAAACGCAACCTCAAACACCCTTGGTGGTTTACTGCCCTCTACGTCATAAACCGTGTAATAGTAGTCTATGGGCCACCACAGCCCCAACCTCCTTAGGTACTATCTGTCACTGTGTTTTTCAGTTAGCTAGGACATCATTCAGCTATCATAATCTGCTTGTTTGCCATTAATTTGGTGGTATGTATGAGCGTCAGACCAGTTGCCATGGCAATGCAATAGCAAAAAACTGAAATTTCAGAAAACTCCATATATTTGTAACTAAATATTATAAAAACTCTATGTAAGTGTTCCAGGTATTTGAAGTTGGCCAGTTGATTGCGTCCGCAATGTAGGTCATCTAAGGTTATGGTCATGCCTAATGCCTAATTATAGTCGTTGCCAAGGCGACGCCCTTTTGCAAAACATCTTTGTAGGAAAAGGAAGAGGTCATGTTTGGAACAAAACTGCACAAATCACAATCTAAGTATTTAGGTATATAAGCTTATATTTGAAGCTGATAAGCCATCTTGCCATGCTGGAGCAATAATGTTTTGATGTCAAAATGCAATTTAAACTACATAAATTGATATTTAAAGCCAGTCTGCATTTAAAGTAGTGCAGCACTCTTTACATAGCATGTTTTTCAAACTTACATTACGCTTTGAAGCTGGCCAGGAAACCCCCACACATCATATATTGTCAGAAAGCTGAGTATCTGACCTTATCATTGCATGCAGTTGCAAGCTTAATCTCCTGAATTAGATTTTTGTCTCATAACTTTATGACATGTTTCTTTCGAAAGATGAATCTAGGCTCTTTTTCATAGAAATCATCAGTTTTTTTTCCGGAGATATTATTTCTACCAAAGTGTGATTTATCTTTCTCCTGTAACAGTAGACTTGGTTCAAGTCTATGATTTAAGAATGTTTTAGTGGAGTGAACGCGACGATTAGTGTTTTATTTTCATGTGAAACGCATGAGTGGAGTGGACGCGATGAGTGGGGTGAACGCTATACAGGGGAGTTTCACCCGGAATGAATCCGGCAGAAACTAACTCCCTACTGCGCAGTCTCAAGTTAACGCGTTCAATCGCTGGGAAAACCTGGCCAGGGCTGCCAAATTCGGAATAGATTTGTACGAAATAGGAGAGACACAAGAGAAACTATTATAAATGATTTTCTTTTAAAAAAAATCACCGACTTGAACCAAGTCTACTGTAACAGCAGAAAGGTTACCTAACTAAAGTCCTTTTCAGATGTAACACTTGTGCTTGTTTACTGACAACCAGTTTTCTTATCGGATCATCATACTCAATAGTAGTTCCTAACAGCTAGTTTTCCAAGAATGCGCAGAGGAATCCGCTACCTTGGTACTTTACAGATTCAAGTCATGTTTTGACGTCTAAATCGTTGTCATAAAACACCAAAGTACTCTGCTGAATGAAATAAATCCCGATTGTGTAGTAGCAGTGTCTGTTGCTTCGACTGTTTAAAGGGACGAAGTCGGCAATTTCTAATGATTTTTTTTTATTCGAGATACTACTAATATTGTTTGACATGTTGAATGAATTGGTGACCATGCATATATTTGAAACCGGTTTTAGAAAAATTAAATAAAAACCATGGCGAAATTAAAATGAATTAATGGTCATGACCATTAATTCATTTTCGCGATGGTTCCATGTATCGTGTCTAAAACCGGGTTCAAATATATGCATGGTCACCAATTCATTCAGTATCTTTCAACATGTCAAACAATATTAGTAGTATCTCATATCAAACAAAATTCATGAAAAATGGCCGACTTTGTCCCTTTAAGAAATTATAGTACATGCGCTGCCAAAATGACTGAGTAGCGGATGAGTTATTTATGCCCCCATCCCTGCTCCACTCTTATTGGAGGAGTATTCACACTTGCAATATTGACATGCCCTTTTTAATCTCACGTACTCAAGATAAATGTTTGTGTTTTTGCTTTTGCCTCTAGAACGATCTTTGCTCGACATCGACCCTTTGACCAATACTTTGTAGAAGTGGTTGAGGAGCGTAAAGTCATCCCCAATCCCAGAATCATCTTCTGATGACTTTTCTAGTCGGCACTAAAACTGTGTCAAAATGACGCCACTCAGCGTCAGATATAAAATTGCTGAAGTAACTGGACCTGATGGGATAATAAGGTGAAATTCGCCGCCAACATCGGTATCCAAAAAGAGCGTGCATACTCACATTTTTTGTACATTATAACGGTTGGTTCCCGAGTCACTTTTATCAGGAAAATATCTCGCAAAGTTAGACTCATTTTTACACAGTGCTTGTGATTTGCAATCCATGATCTGATGGCCGTGTTTGTTGGCGTCATGGTAACTCTACACCATTCAAACCTATGGCTGAAATGATGTGTTGTAACGACATTGCCGTAAACGGACATTAAATGTCGGAAGTTGAAAAGACATAAACCACACTTAAACTCCGGAGGTTTTAACAGAAATATCAAATGTGCTGATTTACTATCTACCCAAATGGACAACAACATGGCCAAGGTCATTACATAGAATTTGTTACATTTTCTACATCTTTCCTTTGAATCAAAAATAGAAAAGTACCAAACAATGAAGAGCTTGTGCAACTGAGCCCTGATTGTAGAGATTAGTTCAATGATAACTTTCACAAGGATAGTTCCATCTATTGTTTTTACGCACAAGTATTGCACAGATTTTACTCACCTTTTTGTATAACAAAAACATATTTCATCAAAATGTCAATTTCTTACAAAATTAACCTAATGATCAGTGCTTTGTGACTAAACTTACCCCAAACGTGCAGGTAGAATTGGAGCTTTCGAACAATGAAATATAGGTGACTTGAATAGGAATCGTGGCTATCCTGTGTAATATTTTCATATTATTTCTTACCAAAATGAACGAAAATAACATTAGGTGAACCGATGGCAAGTTTGGACTAAGCAAAGGCCTGTGCTAGGGGGACTATTCTCAGAACATTGACAACGTATGTTGACATATTTGTTATCGATAGAGGGCGCCCTTTTAGAAAACTTGTGGAGACAAGATCTGAACATTTCTATGGGCACAATATGTTTAAATTTTCTTTTTCTGTTGATATATGCATAGACAAATCAAATAGACTTTTCTGGGGTGTCGTGTTATATAGGAGACGCATGTAGGAGCCAGTCCTCCATATCATTCGGGTTGGAAACCACTGCAGTATGTGTCTGAGGGAATGTTAATTTTCAGGGGAGATTTTTTCCCAGGGCAGGGGAAAATCGACAGGTTTTTTCATCTCAGGGTAGGGTAGCTTCATGTCTGCAGGGATAAGGAATGACAAAATTTTGAGGGGAATTGTTAGCAGGGCAGGGGAAAGCGGCAAGTTCTTTTTCGCCGCAGGGCAGGGAGCTTCAGAAATTGACAGTAGGGAGGGGAAACAGGCAACAATAAGTGGGGAGAGGGTAAAAATGAAGTTTGAGTGCGGGAGGGCAAGTCGAAAAATTTTCAGTGGGAGAGAAAATTATGAACAGCTAATTAATTACCCTCATGACTTAAAATTAGTCAGTTAACATTACTTGTCATGTACAACATATCTTGTCATAGTAAAGACCCCTAAGTGCATTGTTCGTTCGCTGCACCTGACAATTCCACTCTGTCGAAAATGTTTGATTTATTACCCGGGTCTTTGGGTCTAATTTTGACCAGAAATACCAAAAAATTGGTCAATTTTGGAGTCTTCATGGATAAGCATATTCAACTTCAGCGCACATCCTGTATAACTAATAGGGAGTACCTCGACTTTCCTGTCCACTTTGCGACTTGTGCCCAGTATGAACTATACGTAATCATATATTCGCAAGCTAAGCATGCAGTTTCTTTTCGGGCGATAGGACCCTGCCTAAACACTGACACTAATGTTGTCCTGTATTGGTAGTCTGAATAGGATACAATGATTTTGTTTAAACAAGGTTATTCAAAATAAACATAAGTCTATACGAACTTTGTTGATGTCGACAGATAGCTATGTACGAAATCAATATTGATAACAGAATGCCGTCGAGACTGAAATACCAATGATAGAACGTATTGATTGCTAAGGTAACGCACAGATTTTACAGGGGGAGGATTCTTCATTTTCCTGGTGATTATTTCCTGTGGCACCCAATCAAATGAGCGACGTATATGGTAACGACTTAACACGTGACATGCACGTGACCTTCATTTTTCAAGACCGTCCGTTCAGTTTTACAACACACCATGAGGAAAGAAGCGTTTTGAGTACACTTGAAAAATAAACAAAGAAAATATGGTGTTTACAGAAAAATCGCTGCTTTAACTTTTTTCCACAGAACACAAATATTGGTGACTATTTTGGCTTCTGCCCTTTTTGTCCAAATTATCCACGATGATCCCGAAATTCAGATTCAAAAAAACCTGTTCACATGAGAACAGGTTTAAGACGCACACTTTGAGGTGTGTACTTCCTTAGTTGTCTTCTGCTTTATGTCGTGATCATCCACCAAATGCGTGTTGTTCATTTTTTTCAATACTGTCTGGATTTTTTGCCGTACTTTGTCTTTATAAGATTATAATATTAATGCAGTCATCATTTGATATTTTAATTATCAGTTAGTGTGATCATGTGAGTTTCCATCGCAATTTGTCGTTGACAACGTGCTGTGACGTAATTTCCCTAACTTCCCAACCTCCCAACTGATGTGTGTACCGTACTCTTTTCCGATGCAGCCAGTACTTTTCAACGTTTTACCTGTAACCGAAACGAACCATTTAATAAATGTCTTCTTAGATGACAGTCTCTTCAATCTTGGATATATCGTTTCGTTGTAATTGGATACAGCACGTTATGAAACTATACCGCACTTCGGCGTTTGGCTCGACAGCTGCAAATGAGAACTTTGGATGTGTACATCCAATTTTTAATCTTTTACTTACACACATACACACACACATCTAAATATAAACGTATATCTATATAAACATATATCTATAAATCTATACGCATACACACACACACACACACACACACACACACAACACATACACACACACACATACACACACACACACACACACACACACATATATATATATATATATATATATATATATATATATATATATATATATATATATATATATATATATATATATATTACATTTATTATTGTTGAGGAACCGTCTCCAAAGCATGATGGGCTGCGGTTTAAAGAAGGTAGTAGGAACTTCCTACCTCTTTTTGACTCCGGGGTGAGTAAAAGTAAGGAAAGCATTGAATGCGAGGGCAACAAGCGGCGAAATGAATGGCTAGAACAGCATTCTTTACTTGTAGCTTCTGAAGAACAATCTATCATTAACTGATATCACCGTTCAAATGCACTGTCCTCGCTAGAGCAGTAACAATGCATTTTTTTCTTCAATGATGCGGCTTTGTATTTGCTATAAATTGAGGCAAAGAGGTGATAAGAGTCCTCTCCCTCGGACATAAGAAAAACTTCACAATATTATTTAAATGTATTCCATTTTTATTGTGCTTTTTAATGAAGTATTTTCAAGCATCAGAGAAGATAATGTACATCTGCAAATGAAGGACATGTGTGCTTGCTCCACAACTGTCTTCATATTTAGCGTTGGCAGCGCACGATGGTATTAAGCTGGACGCTCACGCTCGGCATTGGCCCGGCGCGGCAAAACTTTAGATAGTTATCATAATGAGCTATTAAATGCCAGTTATTTTAGCATTATCATTCTCCAGTTTTAAAATGGCAGATATGTACACTTGGCATTTATGTCTTTACCCAGTGTGTTTAATCTAATGGCTGATATTTACAAGGGACAAGCATAGTGGCTGTATTGCAATGATGTACGCCCTCTACGTGCCATCTCGAAAAAATTACCATTACGTTTATCAACTGCTGCTTCCATAAAGCACTATTTGTACACAGTATTGCCACTGAGTTTACAGCTCCTGCTTTGAAAACATTAAGTAAAAGCAGGGTAAAGATTAAATAGCTTTTACTTCCTCACTAATTTTTAAACAGAAGCTTGTCAAAAGAGACTTATCCAAGAGCCTGTTCATATAAAAATTGTGTTCCATGTTTGTGTAAAGCTATGATGAAATCTATTGTGTTCGATACTGTTGACAAACAATTGTATCAATCTTTTGAAAATC
Organism: Ptychodera flava; assembly: GCF_041260155.1. NCBI lineage: Eukaryota > Metazoa > Hemichordata > Enteropneusta > Ptychoderidae > Ptychodera > Ptychodera flava. The sequence goes on from NC_091946.1 coordinate 3,492,224, forward strand.
ATTCAAAAAAGCTTAATATGCGGTATTTTATTGAAACCAAATTGAGCATTTGACTATGTATCGGGTTTCATACAAAACTACAACTACATTGTCAAAATAAGAAGACAATTCATGTATTCTCTCGCCATAGAAAATCAAACCAGAAATACAAAACATCACCTGCACAAGTTACTTTCAATTTCAATATCTGTCCTCTTACATGTTAATATTTCATTCGTCCCTTTCATGTAAAAGTATATATTTATAGATCTTCATTTTATTGGTTACCATGGATACTGCATCTCATCTCATCTTTCTAAAGAGAAGACAAGTCATTGTCAATGACATAGTTTCTGCCAAATAGATGTATTTGTTAAAGGCCTGTGTTGGCACCAGATTGTCTCATCAGAAAATTTACCCTCCAGATTACAATTTCAATGGAAAACAAAAGGCTACCACACCTCCGTAATCCTCTTACAAACTTGAACAAAGGTGATCCCAGAGATTGCAAACAGTGCCTTTAATTTGTAAAATTCAGAGTATACAATATGACATCCAATCAATTCCAGCAATCGTTATCATTCAAGACAAGTAAATCATGAGGTCTAAGAAAGAAACAAAACACTTACAAAATCAACTGTCAGGGCGTGTCTTAGCAATGGCTCTTATCATTAAAAAATCACAAGAAAATGGCTGCCTCACGAGGTGCATTTGTACACTATAGTGTTTTATCCTCGCAACGAGTTTGAAAAGAATTGGGCCAGGAATGACTGAGATATCTAGGTGCACAGAGGGATGGACAGACAAACAGATGGACAGAGCCCAATCTTAACATTCCGCAAGACTTCATCCACAGGGACTAAAATGATACAAACATAACTAATAATTACTTACGGTTTGCTTCACTTTTATAATACATAAATGTACCGGTATCTTCAAACAGACAAGACAGAAAAAATACACAATTGTTACTCAAACAAATGAAACAAGTCATCGTTGATGACACAGTCCCCACTTGTTAATGGGTACTTTAATTACAAGTCCTCAGAGAGGATAGAGTCCTCTTCATTAATTAGGTCTGTGATACAAATACTGCAATACAGATGGCACTCAATGGCCAAGAATGAGTTCCATGGTAGTAAAAACATAAAACCAATGTAGGCCACCATCCTAATTACAAAAGGTCGTTAAATGAGTCAATTAGTAATTAATCGACAGGATGTTGCCCAACATTTTTGCATACTATCCTAACACTGACAGATTATCACTTGTACCATATTTCATAAAGTTTGATGCAGTATTTGCAACACTATGAGATCAACATCTGTACCAAGTTTCATCAAATTTGACGCAGTATTTGTGGATATATCACTCTAATTAGGAAAGTTCATTACATAAGCAATTACAAATTAATTAACATGATACTAATAAATGTCTTTTTCACTGTTAAAGCAATGTGAGCTTAACATCTGTACCAAGTTTCATGAAATTTGATGCAGTATTTCTTGACATATCAGCCTAATTATGAAACTTAAGTAATTGACGTGATACTGCTACATGCCGTGAAACAAATTGATGTGCATATGTATGAAATAGGTCAATGTCCTTGTACCAACTTTGAATGATACTGGTTGAAATGTGTCTGAGTTATGGCTCTGTACATGAAAATATCGTAACAAAATGGCCGCTACGCAGCCATATTTGATCTTACTGTCTAAAAAAATCAACATGCATGTGTATGACATAAGTCATTGTCCATGTACCCACTTTGAAAAAATCGGTTGAGATATTGCCAGAGTTATGGCTCTTAACATGAAAAAATCATAACAAAATGGCCGCCATGCAGCCATATTCAATCTTATCGTAAAACAAATCAATGTGCATATGCATGACACAGGTCAATGTCCTTGTACCGACTTTGAATAAAATCGATTAAGATGTGCCCGAGTTATGGCTAAGGACATGAAAAAATCGTAACAAAATAGCCGCACAGCGGCCATATTAGATCATATCACAAAACAAATCAACGTGCATATGTATGACATAGGTCAATGTCTTTGTACCAAATTTGAATAAAATCGGTTGAGACAGGCCCGACTTATGGCTAAGGACATGAAAAATTGTAACAAAATGGCTGCCATGCGGCCATTTTGGATCATATCATGAAACAAATTGACCTCCATATGTATGACAAGGGTTAATATCCTTGTACCAACTTTGAATAAAATCGGTTGAGATATTGCCTGAGTTATGGCTCTGTACATGAAAAATACGTAACAAAATGGCCGCATGGCGGCCATATTGGATTGTACCACAAAACGAATCAATGTGCATATGTATGACATAGGTCAATGTCTTTGTACCAACTTTGAATAAAATCGGTTGAGACATGCCTGACTTATGGCTAAGGACATGAAAAAATTGTAACAAAATGGCCGCCATGCAGCCATATTGGATCATGTCTCGAACAAATTGACGTGCATATGTATGACATAGGTCAATGTCCTTGTACCAACTTTCAATAAATCAGTTGAGAACATGTGCGAGTTATGGCTACGGTACATGAAAAAATCGTAATAAAATGGCCGCCACGGTGCCATATTGGATCGTATCGCAAACAAATTGACGTGCATATGTATGACATAGGTCAATGTCCTTGTACCAACTTTCAATAAAATCGGTTGAAACAGTTGCGAGTTATGGCTCTGTACATGAAAAAATCGTAATAAAATGGCCGCACTGGTGGCCATATTGGATCGTATCACAAAACAAATCAACGTGCATATGTATGACATATGAAGTAATCCTTGTACCAAGTTTGAATGAAATCGCTCCAGGCATCTCTGAGATATCTGCGTGAACGGACGGACAGATGGACGAACGGACGGACATGACCAAACCTACAAGTCCCCCGGACAGTGTCCGTGGGGACTAACAAACCAAGAGAATTGACTCTGAAACATCATGTTATAGTACAGGTAGTCCATTACCGAGTAAGAATAGAGTTATGACAATGATATGGCCAAACTCTAGATGGTTTTCTGACTTTGATTTCAAACAATTGTCGCTTTCCGTGACATTCAAATCTGCACTGTGCATAAATGACTTTATCTCACCGAGGCAAACTTTCAAAAATGTCACTGTATCAATGACCTTTTCAACAAAGTCTAAAGTGATTTTTGCAGGTTTTTTGGACTTTTTTGCTGGTTTTTTGGACTTTGCCGCGGAGGGTACACCATCTCCTACATAGTCTGATTAAGCCTACTACCAGTATAGCCAGTGTCTACAAATTCTGATATCAATTTGTCAAAATAATTTTTTTAAGTGAGACCAATTTTATATCAATTTCATGCCAAAATGCTAATTGTGGATTTTCGAATTGCACTTTTCAGTTGCAGTCATGTGGTCTTTCACAAATATTAACATTTGCCAATGATAAATATACTGTCATACTCGGGGTACCAGCAGATTTGCACTGCCTAGCACAGAGGCTAATACTAAATAATACCCGTATCAAGCTGACTGTATGCATCATTGAAAAAATGTCAATTAAATGCCAAACAATATAAACTTTGGAACCAAACTGCAGCTTGACCTCAGCCAAACGAAAAATGTACAAGTTTCAGACAGACTTTTCAAGTCTCCGCCTTGATGAGAATGTTGAATGCCATGATATTTATTGTGCCTAGATATTTATTGTGCCTATGTGCTGTGCAACTATTAAAACATGCAGTGGCGCCATTACTCATGCATTAATCCATAACATTCAACATCCGTACCAAGTTCAAAGTCTATGAAGTCTCTGAAAAATTGATTTGTGTATTTTTGGTGGTCTCTTTTGGGGCCTGAACGTATTAAATGGCAACTAAGTTATACAGAAGTCCAAACGAAATACACTGAGCCATCTACAAAAGAAAAAAAACCCTCAGTTTTTAGAGGGAAAAAAAACAATATTCTGCAGGTAGCTCCGGAACACAAAATAACATAGTTTAGTTTTATGTGTTCCATTTTCAGTAGTTTTGGGGTCCCTGACGTTTAGAAATAATTTACCTCGTCATGGCCGAAAATTCTACAGAAGAAGAAATCCCTAGAGTAGGGAAAGAGATGGGCATTGTGCCTTTATTTAATACGGGAACTGTGCCTTTATTTAATATACATATTTAATTTACAAATAAATTGTCATACAAATCAACAAATTCAAAATAATTTTTCAAATATCATCTTCGGTGGTGCCACTTGATTCTTCTTCTTCTTCTTCTTCTTCTTCTTCGGTGAACCGTACGACTTCTATCCTGCAGAGAGAACAAAACAAGATAATCCCAACCCCAAACCCACCCCTCATCCAATTACCCAAACACAATCAATCCCCTGATGTTTGTGAGACTTTCTGTAAGTATGATACAATAAATGAAAAGTCAGTTTAAGATAGGGCAAATCGAAAAAATATGAAAACATATTTTTTAATTGGGGAATAAATTAGGGTGTTTGCTTTCAAACAATAATTGCGTTATGTTAAATAGGTGTCACAGGGTCATACATTGTATTGCAAAACAGAAGAGTATCAAGAGTTTTGTGTATTTATTTAATAATTTGGCAGGGGAATAAAGGGGAAACAGAATGTCAATTAGAATCGAGATGAATTTTATTTTGAGGCAACGTTGATGCAATGATGTAATTTTTAAAATTGAGTTTTAAATAAAAGTGGGTGAAAATGCCACATCACCTTGAGAAATGTAAATGTTAATGGACAATCAATTAAATTTGAACAGTTCACATATCAGGTGTTTTGAAGTTGATATAGGCCAAACAATGTCAACTGAAATCAAAAGGGACTTTGTAAAGTTTACAGGATAATGAGACTGGTGACAATGCCACATTACCTTGGGGAATTTGTATGTTAAAGGGACAATCAAATTTTTAAGAACAGTTCATATCTCAAATGGGGAATCAAAATAGGTCAAGTGATGTCATTCATTTGCATCATGATTAAAAATAGACTTCATAAAGTTCAATGGCAGGGAACATGAAAATGCCACACGACCTTGACAGATATAAATATCCATTGATAATCAATTAATTTGAACATTTCATATATAACAGAAGGGAACCAGACTTGTACCAAATGAAACATTGAGCTGTGTAAAATTAACTTTGAGGTTGGGACGGGTGGAAATGCAACATGAGACATAGTGGACGACAAATATTTTGAGCAGTTTAGGAATCATCAGGTTTGAAATGTAATTCAAATAGGCCAAATTACACATTTTTAGGGGGTCATAATAAAGTGAATGTGTCAATTTCAATTTGATGACTGATGAAAATTTAAAACAAGTAGTAAGTGGAATAAGCCAAATGACAAAATTGTTCAGATAAAATGCATAATCAAATTTGAATTGGGAAATTTTAATTTTGATGATTGAAACTGAGGAAAGATCCTGCATCATCTCATTGGGTTTTTATAAAGGGACAGGGTCAAAATTTAAGATATTTAAAAACAACAAGCCAAAAGTAAATTACACAATGTCATGGGGAAACTTGGGATGTTTTTATGATGGGTTATGGAAAATGTTAAAAATTTTTAAGAGTACAATTGTCAATTGATGTTAATGTAAATGGGAAAATTTGCAGATAAATTTATCAAAGTGCATGTGAATTTGAAAAATTGAACATTCAAAATTTAGCAGGATAAGCAAGCCAAAACAATGAACAAATTGAAATAGATATGTCGGCAATGTTAGATGTATGCTTAAAGTTCTGCAAATGGTATCACATGTACAGCGCAAGGAAATCAGGTGATGTCTGAGGGTGTAATCGCCAACCACTTTACAAGGGCAATTTCAAAAACAATTTGAGAAGCTACACAAATAAAGTCAAAGCAACAATAACAACATGATCAAAAGAGACCCTAACTTTTTTATTGAATACTTTACATTGATACTAATATCAATGTAGGCTGACAAATATTCAATAAGAGCCAGTGTCTCAATATTACCCATTGTCATGATTGACAGTCACATCCAAAAATATCACAAGAAATCCACTATACTGTACAGTCACACCAATCACAAAGCTTTAGCCATGCATCCATACATTGTGCAACATTTTTTGTGACAAATGAGGCCCACATGCACAGGGAAGTTTTGCCAGAATGTTTATAAAAATAAAAATATATTATTCAAATGTGTATGAAGTTTATTAGAAATATGGTCAATTTTTGTGAGAATGATTGAAATCACATTTTATTGCGTGGAATTTTGCAGAACATTAACCATCAATTGTTGAAAGGGATATTGTTAGAATTTTTCAGATATAATTTTATGTAACATGGTCAAGATGATGTAAATAATAACAAAGGGTATGATGCAGAATCTTACCAAAATTTTTTTGTTCATAATGCCAATTGTAAATAATAGTTGAAGGTGTTCTTCCGAACATTTTTCAAAATTATTTTAATTCATGAAAATTAGTAAAGGGGAAATTATTGCACAGAAAATTTTCAATGAATATTTTGTTTTCAATAGTTTTCAATTTTCAATGGAAAATATATTACAGATGGTTTGTTACAACAGTATGAATTTGGAAGATGTATATTTTTTTTTGTTTAATGACACAAATTGGAAAAAATGCAGCCAAATTTGTGAAGATGACACACTCACGGGTAATTTTGCAGTATCAATCATCAATCATGAATTGCAATTTGTGGTATTTTTAGACAGAGGGTCAAGCAAATGAAATATTGAGCACAGAAAAAATCATATTGGTATGAAATATTTGCATTAATTAAGGCATTATGTGGCATTTTCTTTATAATTTGGTTTTATATTTTGATAAAAATAAAGGTGAAAAAGTCAAGTCACATTTTGTGGGGAAATTTGGTATTCAGGAGGATCATGACATTTAATCAAGGAAATTGTTTTACACTTGTGAAAAAAAAGGCCCAAATTTGTGATAATTATTGCATAAAATAAGGCATCTTGTGGCATTTTCATGTCATGATTTGGTTTTTGAAGTGACAAATGACCGGGTAAGTAGGGAAATTTTAGTATAGAGTTGTCTTCCAAATTTTAACAGTAAATATTAATTTATAACAGTTTGGAATTGGGTATTGGTAGTTCTTGTGGGAAATATTGAAGTGTGAAGAAATATTTGACAATTGATGCTTAAAATGAGGTATTATGTGGCATTGTCAGGCAGTCTGTTGGTTTTTGGTACTAAACAGTGAATAATCAAAGAAATAACACAGGGAATTTGGTCAAACACATAGAAATCGTGTGGGGTAAGCTTTGGTGTAAGGGAGATTCTTCAAATTTGGTCAAATAAATAGTAATATGACAAAGTTTTGAATGGGACAGTAGTAATTTTTGTTGAAATATCAAAATTTTGTTAAATTTATCAGGAATGACATAAAAATTAAAGGTATGATGTGGCACTTTCAATAGAATTTTGTATCAATATGTCAAACAATGAATAGATATACAAAAAAAGAAAGTTTATGAAAATTTTCCGAATGGTGCTCAAACACATGATATAAATTTTTGTTTGTTTAATTACAGGCAAATAATTTGTGAGGAAATATCCGGATGGCATCTTGTGTCATGTTACAAAAACAGTAAATAGATTTAAAATATTAACAAGAACATCATTTACGGGAATCGGTCATACTTCAAGAAAGTTTCACAAACATCACCCCTCCAAATCTGACCCCATCCCTCATAATATCAATTCCAAGGCCCCATATCATATAACCCCCCCCCATCCCAAACCACGGCACCCACCCACCTTTATTCCCTATCCCTTACTAACCTTTGGCCATAGACCGCACCATGTCTCCGCCCTGCTGATGTTATGCATGGTGTCTCTGAAAGGAAAAGTAAAATAAATATTAGTTATTACTTGAACAATCATGATTTCATTCCCCTTACTTGGTTAATATTTGATGACTAACTGTCAACCAACTTCCACACAGGGCAATCCCAATTTAGTATTTTGTATTGATAGCAAAAGATTTCACTTATTTGTTAAGTCATTACATGTGCACTGTATATTTTCACTACGAGTTCACTCTAAGCGAGTTTAAAAATACCTGATTTTATTTTTAATTCAAAAATTCACAGAAAGACGGTTAATACTGATCTCTGGAAATCCATCTCAGGACAGAACAATCAAATAGTAAATACATATACGAACACAACTGTTGGCAATAGTACATGTACACTGTCTCATTACAGAGTATGATAAGATCTGTTCAAGCATATGTGTGTTATCAGTCCGGGTTATGTCCATAGAGAGGATATTACGATTGACCAATCAGCGAACCTGCTGCCGCAACGTCATGAATAATTGACCATGCAATCCTTGGCTCGCAGATTGTAATGAGTTCGGAACTTTCGGCCAGATTTCACTCTTTATTTTTAGCACTAGGTAGTTTTTAGATGTAGACGTTACGCACAATGTTCAGTACGGTCGAGATGGCGACTGACACTGGTGGTTATTACATCGAATATTACTTCTTTAGATGATTTTCCTGGCCAGGTACCGCTCCTAGAAATCAGGATTTGACCCTTGTAAATCTACAGCAAATTATTTGTCGCCAAATATCGCCTATTTTTGGTCAAATTGAATTTATTTTTGGTCAAATTGAATTTAACCTTTCCATCTGTAGCATGGAGAATGTTTCAAGCTTTCCAACGATGGGTCAACTGTTCTTGTCAATGATCGGAGCACGATGGAGCACGATTTTTTCGATCACCATGCATTTCCCGGTACGATTGACCCTTTGCTCAGAAAAACGCGCGCAGAATCAATCGCCGAGAAGTTAACCAGAAGCTGGTAAAGAGTACGAAAAACGTCCAATAACTCTTTGTCGAACATGATCTAGGGTAAAGAAACTCAGAAAACTATTCCTGAAGAAATCCTTACAATTTTTAACACGGTAGAACGTCGCAAATCAACTCGACACCTCCGGGTAGCCAACATTCTCACTCAATCGGTCACGGTGGATCTGTCAGGTCAGATCGCGATCTCAGCATAACATTTCAAAGTGAACCCTTTAACCGCCATTACATATACAGTATGTGATTGGGTTCTTGCCTTAACCTCATTACATATACGGTACGCCATTGGCTTTTCCCAACTATCCTCTATATGGTCATAACCCGGACTGGTTATATACATGTAGTAGCTCTCTAAATACCCACTTTAGTTATTTGCCGTTCAAAGTCCCGAACAAGGTTGGGTCGTAGTAATTTACCTATTTTCGCTACGAGGCGCCCGGCAGCTATCCGTGGCGGGGTTGACCTTTTGATGACCCGCATATACACAAGCCACCCTGCCACAGAAAGCTGCGTTTCCACAGCTACATGTACCGGTAGTTGAATGGTTGCAATACAAGTTGACAAGTCTGTCTGTGTGTATTGTACGTGCCAAGTATTTGATGTTTTGTTTCCCATGCACCTCATCAAATTGAATGATACTGAAATTTAACTGACACCATAACTCATGAATTTGAATCAATGTGCATGCAGTTTTACTACAAATGAAACACTCACTGGTGCAGTTGAGAAAAATCAAGATATGAAGAGTGAGAAATCATACAAAAATGTAACTAAAAAAAACTAAATAATTCATCAAATTATAAGCTATACAATTTCTAAATTACACTGTACATGTCATATATAAACAAGTATATCTATCCCTATTTCACCTGAAGCTGTATCTGGAAACAACTTTTAAATTTCTAATATCCTGTCATTATCCAGCCCCTCTCATTGATTTAACCTCAATCTTTGTTTGTAATCTACTGTTTATAAGTTACGGTGAAAATGAATGACTGGAACCTACATGTATCTGTTGTACTAGTACATGTAATAATGCGGGGATTAGCTTGGGAACTGTTTGAGAGGATAGTTGTTGTGTGGTGGGTCATAAAGATTCAACTTCATCGACGCAGGTCCTTTTTTAGCTCCATGCTAAAACATAACTGGCCCGATTTCTTTCAAACTTGGCACAAGCGTTGATTTGTTTCATGATACGATAGCTCTGCGTCACAGCGAAAGATATAGCTACTCACTACTATTTTCAATAGAAAGTATGTGGTGTTATCAAAATTGAAAGTTGGATGAGAAGAACTTACCGAGACATGTCTTGGAGAGGTATGGATGCGGGGTATTCTCGACCGCGGGTCATCCGGGTACTTGCGGTTTTTTACGTCAGTTCAGTTCAGTTTGGTTGACGGGATTAGTAATCCTTTCAGGATTCTGGTCATCCCTCTAGACTTCTCTGGTTTCATAGTACAAATCAATGACGTTTTTGAAGGCATTTACTGTTGGCGCTGTAACAACTTCATCTGGTAGACTGTTCCATTCGTTTACTATCCTGCATGAGAAGTAGTACTTCCTGACATCCAGTTTTGCGTGAGTTTTCTGTATTTTGTGAATATGACCTCTCGTTGACCTACTGTGTGGTTTATGGAACTTCAGATTGCAGTGATCAATGTTGTACATTATTTTATACATCTGGATCATATCTCCACGTCGTCTTCTTAAACTTAAAGATGTCAAGTGTAGTCTTTTCAGTCTCTCTTCATATGGTAAGTGACGTAAATCTGGTATTAGTCGTGTGGCTCTTCTCTGCACTTTTTCAATCATGTTGATGTCTTTCTGTAGCCATGGTGACCACGCTTGTATGGCATATTCCAATGACGGTCGGACAAACTGCTTGTATAGTCTCATCATGATGTCTTTTGATTTAAATGAAAATGATCTCTTGATTAATCCCAGGGTCTTGTTTGCTTTTTTCACTGCTTCCGCACATTGACAGGCTGGTTTAAGTGATTCATGAATTGTAACTCCAATGTCTTTTTCTTTTGATACTGTTGCTAGTGAAACTGCATTCATATCGTAGTGAAAGTTCTGGTTTTTAGGACCAATATGCATAACTTTACACTTTTCAACGTTGAACTGCATCTGCCATGTAGCTGACCAATTTAGGAGCATGTCCAAGTCTGCTTGTAACTCTTTGTTGTCCTGTTCTGTTTCAACACGTCTGTACACCTTGGTATCATCTGCAAACTTTTTTACTTTTGAGTGAACACCAGAATCGATGTCATTTATGTAAATTAAAAACAAAGTTGGTCCCAACACAGATCCCTGGGGGACGCCACTGGTTACTGGAGACCAATCTGAGCAAGCACCTCGAATAACAACACGTTGTTTACGACTGTTTAGCCAGCTTTCGATCCAGCTTGCCACTTTGCCGCCACACCATGACTCCGTAATTTTCGACACAGACGTACGTGTGGTACTTTGTCAAATGCTTTCGCGAAATCAAGGTAAATAACATCTACAGGAACGCCCTCATCCATCGCTAGTGTTACATCTTCAAGGAATTCCAACAGATTAGTTAAACAGGATCTGTGCGCACGGAAGCCATGTTGTGTGTCCTTGATCAAACAATTCTCTTCAATATGATGGACTAGTGCATCTCTCAAACAGGTTTCCATAATTTTGCCAACCACTGATGTCAGACTGACTGGACGGTAGTTTGCAGCGTTTGCTTTACTTCCTTTTTTAATATGGGAGTTATGTTTGCAGTCCTCCAGTCTTGAGGTACTTCTGACGACTGTAATGATTTGTTAAAAAGTACTGCTAGTGGCTTACATAGAACTGCGGCACATTCCTTCAAAATTAGTGGGTACAGTTTATCTGGACCAGCAGACTTTGTCGTAATCAAGTTGCATAAATGACGATACACAGTTTCTTCTGTAATAGTTATATTCAGTAACTGTTCTTCACTTGGTCCTGTGAAAATAGTGTCAGGCTCAGGAATTCTGCTAGTATCTTCCTCCGTAAATACAGAAGTAAAGAAATCATTCAGAACAATAGCAATATCCAAGTCACTATCACACACTGTTCCATCTTCTTTCTTCAATTGACTTATAATCTCTTTTGCTTTTTGTTTTGACCTAATGTAGGCATAGAATGCTTTAGGGTTCTTTTTACAATTTTCAGCCACGTTCCTCTCAAAGATTCTTTTTGCTGCTTTAACTTCTTTGTACAGCTTCTCTGTAATCTCTTATAGTCTTCATAGACATTTTGATCCTGAGATTTAACATATTTCTTCCAACTCTTTTCTTTCTATAAGTTTCAAAAGATCATGTGTCATCCATGGTTGCCTTTTTCTCCTTCTCATTTCTTTTGTTGGTACGTAAACCTCAACAGCACTTTTGGTCTTTTCTTTAATAAAGTTCCACATCTCTTCTGTCGTTTTCATGCTCTCAATTTCCTGCCAAGGTGCATTCGTCAGAACACTCTTAATGCTATCAAGATCAGCTTCTCTCCAGTTCAACAATTTTTCTTTATTTAATGTCACTTCTACGATGAGTTGCACAGACATTGTAATGAGAATGTGGTCACTGGCACCCAGATGGCCACCTGAAGCAATCTCTGTTATCATGTTCTCTTCACTCGACAATACTAAGTCCAGGCAATTTGCTCCTCGAGTAGGGAAACAAACATGCTGTGATAAAAATTTATCCAGTGTTACGTCTAAGAACTTGCCTCCATTAGTATCTGACGTTAGATTTAGCCAATCATACCTGGATAGTTGAAGTCTCCCATAATTATAACATGACGGTCGCCAACTTCCTCAATAAGATTTATCAGTTTTGTATTGTTCTCTTCGTTGCTATTTGGAGATCTGTAGACCACTCCCAGAAGTGCAGATTGACTTCCCTGAGTTCTAATGTTGCACCATACTGAGTTTGAGAATTCGTGTTTCTGAATTCTGTTTTTCTTCCATAACCTGTATATTGTCTCTTATGTATAACAGCACACCACCTCCTCTTCCACCTGGGTATCAAGTCTATCTTCACGCAAAGGCAAATGATAGTTTTCTAGATATAGTTCCGCAGGGTTTATGTCTGGGTGAGTCCATGATTCTGTGATCGCAATGACATGATATTGATTGTGAGGCCAATAACCGTATTCGTCTAGTTTATTCATGACACTCTGAGCATTGGTATATAAACAATTAAGTCTTGATATCTGATGAATGTTCCTCTGGTTATCAATATTTCTATTTACACAAGAATAGTTTCTTCTCCTTGCATTCTCCTTATTTACAATTCTGTCCGTGTTTACAATATGTACACTTTTAGGTTCGCAAGCTGTCCTTTCTCTATGTATATTTACATCTTTATAAGTCACAGCATTTAACTGAAGTTTTTTGTGTCTGGATTATCTTTATTTCTCTCTACAGACACTATCTCTCCTCTTCTTATTCTTAAGTTTGTTTCGCCAGCTTCACGTCTTCTCCTTAGCTGATTTCTAAGTTCTCTTTCTTTCTCTTGTTCAAGCGGGGTGTAGTCTGGAGTGATATATATTCTTTGTAGTGATTCTATTCTACTGTTTCTCAGTTTATGTGCACTTTGTAATACCTTGTAACGTAGGTCTGGAGACGGAAATTTGACTCTGATTGGACGGTTATAGCTTTCACCTCTTTTGGTGCCTAGTCTCTCAATATTTATTGTGGTCTCTTCTAACTCTATTCCAATTTCTTTCAGAACGCTTCTTACAGCTTGTATATCCTCTACTTCTTCTTCCTTACAGTTTCGAATAATGGCATTGCATCTTCTCTTTTCTTTATTCATTTCCTCTCTAATACAGCCAGTAATGTTCTTTTGTAATGAGTCAACATGTATTACAATTCTATCGACACTATCTCCAAGTTTGTTTACTGCTCCACCAATATCATCGAGTTCGTTTTGCATTGTTGTCTGTTTCTGCTCTAACGCTGTTATCTTAGTCATTATACTCACGGCACAACGATTACATTTTTTGCAGAACCAGTGAATGGGACTATCGTCTTCATTTGCATTGGAGCTCAGGAATTCGTAAATTTCTTTCTTCACGTTCTCGCATCCAATGTGGTGCCAGAACTTGCATACCCCACAGAGTAGAGCTGCGGAGTAGGTATGCTAAGCTATTATTATGCAAATTAGTTTTGGTCATGTGAGCATACTGAACAGGCAGTTTGTAGGCTGACTAACACAAAAATACTGAGACTTCTTCAAAACATGTCTTCCTGCAAGTACATGGGTCACATTTGCAAAGGACGTCAAACACTCCATTTTTCCAAATATAGCTGAAAAGTAACAACACAGCAATACAGGGCATAAATGAAAAAAATAAGACTATGTAGTGACATTTGATGGAGTATGACTAGTTTTGAGATGACCATTGCAATATTTTGTCATGTACAAGATGTATTGAGGTCAAAGGTCATTGACATCCTACAGCCAATGAGAGCTATCCATTAGTAAACGTTATATAATTCACGTTTCTTAGCTCACTTTGCCTTCCGTTAGGGCAAACTAAGGTACGCAAATAGTTTTAAGGGAATAATATGTAATTTATTACAGTTTTGTCACATGAAAACACTAAATATTTACCTTGTACTGCTTAGGAGATAACTTTCAAGTTACACCACTACTTCACACCAGCACTGAAAAGTATAACTAAAAAGATGGGAACTTGATTAGAATGATACACAAGTACAAATTGATTTCAAATATCAAAAACCACTGATGAAAACCGTTGGAGAAACTCAACACTAAATATTTACCTTGTACTGCTTTGGAGCCAACTTCCAAGTTATACCACTACCATCCTCTACGTCACACCAGCACTGAAAGTATAACTAAAAAGATAAGAACTTGATCAGAATGATACACAAGTACACAATGATTTCAAATATCAAAAATACCGTCAATGACGCTGTACCTTCTCTAATGTGTGGCCAGGTCAGGTAATTGGTTGTTGGCATGGCGTTATTGGTAAATAGTTGATGATGTAGGGGCATGAGGTGAGATATGGACCCAAAGAACCCAAAGATGATTAAATACATCAATCAAAAAAAATTCTAAGCTACAGTATAAACTGCCTAAAGATAGTTCAGTGTGGAAAAAAGGTTAAATAATTCAGAAATAAGAATTAACAGTCCAAAATAGTAATGACGCACTTCCCTACTGACCTGAGTGCATGTGAAATACACAACCTGGCATCTGTAAATTAAATG
This sequence comes from Ptychodera flava, assembly GCF_041260155.1. Taxonomy (NCBI): domain Eukaryota; kingdom Metazoa; phylum Hemichordata; class Enteropneusta; family Ptychoderidae; genus Ptychodera; species Ptychodera flava. The sequence goes on from NC_091946.1 coordinate 3,507,278, forward strand.
TATACCAAGTGATCATTTTAAGTCACTTTTAACTGTTTTTAAGGGATATTCCAAAGAGTCCTGTGGAAATGATGAAAAACGCTTATCTGGTCTTGTGTTTGTAAAACCTCATGGCTGATAATTGTCATAGTATTCAAAAGAAATTGAAAGTGAAGAAATTACTGTTTTTAATAGGCATATTTTCCTTGAAATACATGACCGTGTAAAGAATATATGCTAAAAGTGTTTAAGAGTAAATTTCTTTTCAAAAAATAATTTAATCTGTGACCAAAGGATTTTTATTCTTTGAGTTTACAAATTCAAACATTGCAATTTGTTCAATCATCTTGTGCAGTGCAAAATTTATAAAATGACTGAAAAATATTTAAAAAAAAATGGCAGAATTACAGTCTTTGTGATGTAAAATCATGGGTTACATCACGAAAATTGTTAATTTGTTCGAAGTACTTTCTATAATTTAAAAAAGAAAAGTTCATGCAGAAACGGTAACATATATTGTCAGCAATGTAGTGTTAATTTTGACTTTACATCAAAATATGCCTTTGCTGGATACCAAATATGTAGGGCGAAATATTAAAATCAGCCGTGTTCAGCAAAATCCACACAACAGCATTGATCCTTTTCTAATTTGATTTGATTTGCTTATGTTATCCTTGTATGACAGTCAGTACAATATGGAACTTGAACACAACACAGTGAATAAGTATGCTGTAAATGAAATGGTGTGGCTGCATCCACATGCAGCAATAGGAGTGCCTTTGTCTCTCACCCCTCATTTCCAACCTGTCCCATCCCTGAAAAAATAGTTTGGTCTTATATTTATATGTTAATAATTTCTGTATTTGTTAAAATGTGCGCATCTCAAAAACTTTTGATCATAACATTTTCATTGTTTTTTATAGCTGACCAGTCAGTTAACCTGTTTATTTTGAATATTTGCCCATTTTTTCTCAGTATTTGACATTTCAGAATAGCTTCTTATTCAATTTGTCATTTTCTAAAAGTTAAAATGCTCCTTTGTGTGGTCAAGCTTTCCACAAGCATCAAATGTTGTACTTCATATAGGAAGGTCTGCCTCTAGAGGGCGGGCATCATGAATAGTGTGTTAGTTTAATAATTCCTCCACATAAACTTCTGATTGTACTGTAAACATTGAACATGGCCGACGTCCGATTTCCTGTCTAAAACTTTCACTCATTTTCGTTCATATGACTCTGAAACTCAAGGAAACGATTGGGAAGAAAGAGTTGTCTTGAAATATTGAGGTACTCGCCGATATTTTGCAAAATTAAATGAGAAAAAATGCAAGGAAAATGCCGACAGGCTTACACAATGACCGTTTTCAGACTCAGAGGCATATGATCTACTGCAGATTATGCAACAGGCCATATCACGTGAGGCCATGAGGGGATTATCCACGCAACTCAGTACCAAACACTAGTGCACACAGGGTGAGCAAACACAAAGTGAGTACCCCTAACGTCAGCTCAGTAGTCTGTAATAGATTGTAGTCAACTAAGAACCTTGGAGAAAGGCTTACATGTAACACTGTGGCTATGCCGCTGAGTCCCTTTTGATTTTTGTCACAGCTCAAAATCGTTCCCCTACACCTCAACCTGAACCATGAACACCCCCACCAGTTTATGATATGACCCATCACAATGGCATGACGTCAACGGATCTTGACAGACGGAAGTATTGACAGACGGAAGTAGTTGACACCAGCATACTGGTTTTCAACTCTAATACCTTCTCTGTCTATAAATAGACACGAGAAGGTAAAAACCACTGATGAAAACCGTTGGAGAAACTCAACACTAAATATTTACCTTGTACTGCTTTGGAGCAACTTCCAAGTTATACCACTACCACCCTCTACGTCACACCAGCACTGAAAGTATAACTAAAAAGATAAGAACTTGATCAGAATGATACACAAGTACACAATGATTTCAAATATCAAAAACCACTGATGAAAACCGTTGGAGAAACTCAACACTAAATATTTACCTTGTACTGCTTTGGAGCCAACTTCCAAGTTATACCACTACCACCCCTACGTCACACCAGCACTGAAAGTATAACTAAAAAGATAAGAACTTGATCAGAATGATACACAAGTACACAATGATTTCAAATATCAAGTACCATTAACAATGTGTGATGGGTTAATGGCAGTTGTTGTGATTGTTAAATAAGGAAAATGTGATCACTACAGGACAAAAAGGACATTTACAATTAAAACAATAACAGTACTACACAGTTGCTACACTTAATTAGTCTATACACAGAGACTTACCTTTGCAATTAAATAGATACAGTACACTGCAGAGTAGACAACAAATGTTGTATACATGTTTACACAAAACCATTTACACACTTGATGAACTTGAAAGTGAAAATAAGTAGTAAAGAAGTTGATTTAACTGTTGTTCACGGATACTTATCAAAGGTTGGTTGTTATTTATCATTTTTATATGGGTTAATGGTTGGGTGTTTAAATTGGTGACTTAGGTACACTCTGGTAAAAGTACCTGTACATTAATAGCTGCATTCAGGAATTATGCGTAAACATCCATCCTGGTAGTCTTCCTGTAGTTCATATGTGTATATGGCAGGATCTCCATCATATTTGATGTTATACCAAGAGATGAAACCTGGGACCACATTTATAACTCTGCCATTGAAGGTAAGTCCATCTTCAAATCTGTGTTCCACAAATTTGCCAACAAGTAACGGTGTGCGTTCTGAAGACTGTTCATGCAGTGGGCCCCTGGTGCATGCTTCATTGATTAATGAAACTAAATTTTCTTTTAGTGTGTTGACAGGTAATTGAGTGTATTTCCCATGCTGATTTTTGGATGACAGATTGTAAAGAGCAGTCTGACTTGGCTGTTGTTGAAGTACAGTCTTACGAAACTGTAACTGAACTTTTAGTGCTTCCTTTTTTTCTTTGACGGTATGTATTTCTTGGAGTTTACCATTAACTTCTTCTTCAGTCTGCCACAAACCAAAGTATGTTATTTTGTCAGTCAGGTCAGACTTCTGCTTTAGTTGCTTTCGTCTCTTCTTTTCAATCGTTTGTTGCTTTTCCCGCATTATTCTAATTCGCTCTCTTTGAATTTCAGCACAGCGACCTTTGAACTGTGATCTTAGGTTACGTCCTCCTGTTCTTGCTTCTGTTATCAATGTCTCTCTTTCATGTTGCGGTAGTTGGTGTAACCAAGAATCCGTTTGGTTCACTGAATACATGATGAAAGATTCATGTGCTAGTGTGGAGGCATGTGGACGATACCGTAACAGATAGTCCAACATGCCGAATACAAATTCAGGAAGTTTGTTTGTGGTTGGTACAGATGTTGTTGTGCTTTGCAGTGTGTCTGTGGGTGAATCAAACTTACCTAGCGGTAAGTGGTCTTTGATGGCTCGTGTTAGAAGTGTTTTCAGTGTTATCGATATATTCTGCGCCATTGGAAGAGCAATCTTGTCAATTTCCTCATTAGGCTGTACCAGGGATTGAAGAACTTCATCTTGGATGGTGTAATGTTGGGGGAACGGCATGTGTTTGCCGGTAAGAAAATCTGCTGCATTTTGTGATGTCTCAGTGAAATAGGTGAGAAGTGATTGATAGGTGGTGTTCAGGTGCAAAATGTGATTGGTTTCTTCCAGGATACGCCAAAATGGTCCAGTAACGAGTTTATCAATAAGTCCAAGAACTTTGACTCCTGCCAAGCACACAGGATCTTCTATGTACTTCAGTATGGTCTTCTGCAGAAGATTCGTTGTCCCATGTACGTCTGTTAGGAATGTGGTTATGTAGTTTTTATAGTGAAAGACCAGGGCTGACAGAAGAAAAACGACATTGAAGCGATTCCCTCGAAAACGGACTAACTTGTTCTTAATATTATTTGATTGTAGATATGTTGTGAACTCACTGTAGCAGCCAGACTGTTCATCCCCTCCTCGAGAAAAACACTTTGCAGCCATACGAACAAGCTGCACAGAGGCAGCTTCTTTCACACTTCTTGGATCAGGTGCTTGTTCATCCGTTGTTGTGGTGCTGGAAACACTATCCCTGTATGAATGCTCAAATTGATGAATTGTGTATGTTGATGAGTCTGCAAAGTTGACTAAGAGATGCAAGCCACAGAAGAAATTGTTCATTTTTGAGCATGACTGCTGTTCTTCTTCGTTCAGCTCCGCCCAGTTGGTGATCAATTCTGGTAATATCTGTTTTCTGTACTCTTCAAGCAGGATGTTGAAAGCTGTATTAGTCTTGGCTCTGTCACTCATGGTATTATGGATGTTTGTTAGTATATGTTTGCCGATTTCGCTGGTTGAACTTGAAGTGGTGTCATCAATGTCGCTGAGTATGGTTTGAAAAGTATTAAATGTTGTAGTTGATGCCTTATTTGCCATTTCACGTAGCCCTAAAACGAATGAATTGTGGTGTTCATCGGTGATAACAAATGTGTTGTATGTGTGTCCAATTTGCGCGTTTCATCTTGTTGTAGAGTAGTGTGTCTTTTGTTTGTTAATGTTCCAAGTTGTTGTTGACATACAGGGATTTTCGCATCAATGAAATTATCAACAGTCTGCCTTGATGGTAAGCGGTCAGGTGTTTTTCCCCAGGCTCAATACTTCTCCAATAACTTCTGAGATTCGGGTTGATGCAACATTGAAATTGGATAAGTTCATTACACAGTGAATGAGTGCTGGTGTAAAGCCTTTTTTGTTGACATCATATAATTTGATGGTGCTGTCATCACTAACTTGGCTTCCTAGGTCTTCACATCGAGCCTCCAGGTGTTTTACTTCAATCTCCAATTTCTTTCGATCTTGCGCCAAAACAACATTGTCTTCTAATATGCGGTCATATGCCAGCTTCATGTTATTCAAAGAACGCTGTAGTCTGTTATTTGCAATTGACAATTGATGCATCCTTGCTCTTAATCCTACATTCTTCTGAGCATTTGTTCGTACATGCGCACGCTTTTTGTTAATTTAATGACAACCTTTTGCTGTCTTCATGTTTTTTTAGTTTGCTTTGAATGCGCGTCAATTTTCTTCTCAGATAATGTTTTTCTTGGTGGAGCTGTTTTACAATTGCACTTCTTTCCTTTGGTGTTTGTGCATGTTTGCAAGCACTTGTCCTTGAATTTCTTTATCTTTGTTATGTTGTTTTCCAAAGATGACATTTCACGAGCAAGATTTTCAGCAACACTTTTGTAAGTAACACTGTCACTGTGACTTTTGGTGGGTTTTACATAAGTTGTTGTTGTACTTGTTGGAATAGTAAAGATCTCCTTCATCACACTGACCTTTGTCTTCCCACGTTGGATTTTAGGTCTCGTTTGAGCCGGTACAATTTACTTTTTAATGCTATTAAAGCGATGTTGGAGAAGGGAATGCCACTGGCTTCGGAGAAACTTGACCCCAATCGCTGTTCAAGTGCACCTCCTTTTTCGCTTTGACATTTAATAAACAATTTAATGGCATCTTCGTTTGTGAGAGCCATTCTTTACTGCAGGAAAAAAGGAGACAGGAAAGACGACACAACAAAAACAAAAAAAAATAAAAATAAAATAATAAAAACAACAGTGTAGAGAGGATAGATAAAAGTACAGGTGTATGTGAAGGCATGGTACTGAATGCAATGTTTTATCTACTTTATGCAATAAAATAAACAAAAATTGTTTTTCAGAGTTTTTCACCCTTGTGTGACAATTCACTACAAGTACATATGTTCACTAATACAAATGGTCTAACATAAAATACATGAATTTTTGTCCAAATTTAATATAAATTTCAACTTGCTGTACAATATGGGGTGCCTTTGGGGCACAGTCATGTATTATATAGTGGTGCATCACACAAGGGTGAAAGACATTGATCCAGTAATAGCCTTTGCAGATTTGTCAAGTATCTTCAGTACTTCTGAATGCCTATGGCATAACTTACCTTTGGAAGTCTTGTAGAGGGTGGCCACAACCTTGCAAATCTTCAAAATGAAGACTGTCTTCCAGTTCCCTAAAACAATACACATAATTGCACTCCATTTTTATTCGCCATATTATTTGCATGGTACACTTAGATAGGGTTTGGAGTGATGGATTGCTTTTGGCATTGGTTTTAAAAGCTTACAAATGTTTGAATGTCATGGATTAATTCAGTCAGGGTGCCCAACGATGTAATAATCAAACATCCCAAGTATCAAAATATAAACAGTACAAAAGCAAAACAATCCAGTAACATTTTCTTAAACAAAAGTGTTTTATTTCATATTCAATTTTACTAACAATATTTATCTGTGATCAGAATCAGTTTCCACATTTGAAAAACCTGAATCGGATGCAAAATCAATGAAACCAAAATTTGAAGTTAAATAATATTTTTGAAATTTCCAAAACAAATCAGGAATAATACAAAATATTTTTCTTTGGTGGTATGACACATAAGACTCAAGGGCATGTGCTATATGAACTATGGATATTTTTTTTGTAACTTTCAATTCATTAATTACAATTATATCTATCCGATTGTCAAAGGATTGGCATAACACCTTCTCAATAATGTGGCCTACAACACCACCAAGGCTACTGTTTAGCAAAAGATGTACATAATAACGCAGTTTTCTCTCTTTTGATCCTTGACAAGTAATTTCCACATCATTGAAAAGAACTTCTTCTAGAAATGCTCTTTTGAACATGGATCCATCTCCGCTTTCTTGCATTTTAATTACTGATTTGGGCGTAAATGACATTTGAAACCCTACAACAAATAACAATTCAATAATGCCATGATCAGCAACAGCACAATTATATCTTCATGTACTGTGCCAGTATTTAGTGCTTATTAAATCAAACAGTGGTTATAAACAACAAACATTTTGTGCTATTTGGAATGAATGTCATGCTGGTGCAGGACTCATCAACATTTCAAAAATAACTTTACTTTAAAAAAATAAGTTTCATAAATGGGTTTTTATGAAGAGCTTTGACAAACAAGAGTATAGATATATTTTATTTGTGCTGAATGGATGGAAATGTTTTGTGCAGAGAATTATAAAAACTAAATGTACTAAGATCAAGTTTACATTACGTTAACATATGTTGAGATCATGACATTATAAAATTGTATTCCAAACAACAAGTACTTGGCAGTGTCATAACTCACTGATAATATTATACTTTTAGAAAAAAAATGGAAGGCACACATTTCTAATGGGAAGTTCAGAAATTACATGTACATGTGGAATGACAAGATGTTGTACTGAACCTTAACTTACCTTATACTACACTCTTTGGATTTCACAAGTACAAAAGCTGTCTGGAACTCTACCTGTATATGTTATAAAAGTTTTTCAAAGCTTTAAAAAGGTGTCAGTGAATGTACAGGCTTTCAACCACTTCAAAGCTATATTGTAAATAACATTTTATACTGCACAGCCCGGGAATATCTCTTATGTTTCAGTAGTCCTGTTTTATAAGTCAGGTCCATGACATATGTACCAACATCAGTGATTGGTTCATCTGGTAATTTAAGGTCCATTTGCGTTACGCTGATTGGTGGGACCTCATGCGTTAGGTTCTCATTACTATGTATTATTCACTTTACAGCTCCCTGAGTGGTTAATGTGTAGGTCCGGTCCTCCAGTGTTCACTGCCTCATTATGCAATGTCTCACGTGCTTCCTGGCTACCGCTGAAGTATTACGTTATTCGTGATGTTCACTGATCGGCCGAAACTTACAACGAAAATTGCCCGACAAACCTTCATACGTTAAATATCCATGTTTTTACTTATCTCTGTCCCTTTATGCATTAAGTAGACTCGGTTCAAGTCTGTGATTTGATAATGTTTGAGAGGAGTGAACGCAACGATACGTATTTTGCTTTCGTGTGAAACGCGCGCGTGAGTGGAGTGGACGCGATGAGTCGGGTGAACGCTATCCAGGGGAGCTTCCCCGGAATCCGGCAGAAACTAACTCACTATACTGTGCAGACTCAAAGGTAGCGCATTCAATCGCTAGGAAAAACATGGCCTGGGCTACCAAATTCCGAATAGTTTTGTACGAAATTGGACAGGCACAAGAGAAACTATTATAAATGATTTTATTTTTTTTTAAATTCATCGACTTGAACCAATATAGCATTACAGGCATGTTGGCTCATTGTTTTCCAATTGTTGGTTACGTACAAAGTTCACACTTTTAATTTTCATTTTGATTTGATGGGAGCATTGGCCGCATCGACAACAGTGAGGCCTGTGAATGACAAGAGGAAACAATAGAGCGTCAAGGCATTACGTAGCAAAAATTACGTCACGGTTTCAGGCGTCAGAAGCTCATTTCAACCAACTACCGCAGGGAAAAGGAAAAAATAGCGTCAATGACACTGTAGCTCCCATCCTGGACTATTAAGTGTTTGTTCTCTGGTCAGATATTTGAACATGTGTGAAAGGGATAAAGTGCATGAAGTGAAAATACTTAAATGAAATGTACTGGAGACAGTGAAATATGTTTAATGTAATTATTCAGAATATAAAATGGAAAAAATACAGAATTAGATATATCGAATACTGTGATACAACCATTAACTCAACAAGTCATTTACAATGACATAGTCCCCACTTGTAATAGGAGTATTAGTCTTGATGGGGCAGGAAAATGTGGTCATTAAGAAGTATCACTGGAGTGTATATGTTGAGATCTATGGGCACACAGGTCTATGTCGTTGTTCCCAATTTGAAACACATGAGGCATGTCTAAGTTATGGTCTAAATCGGGAAAAAAGATCAGACCTCTAGCAGTATTGGCCAGCCAAGAAATACATATGCGCATTATAAATGAGGTACAAGATGTGACATCTTAAGGTCTAATATCCTATCAAAATTGGGGTATAGAACTTGTGGTTACTGAAATATGCATATATATGTATAAATCAAGGTTTAAAGGTCATCGAGGTCACATGACATTTTGAAAAAAAATATTGCTAATTAATTCCTATATGCCAAAATATCCGATCTCTAGCTCTATTCGCTTGCCCAGAATTAGATGTGTACATAATTAATGAGGTAAAGCGTGTGTTGTCATAAGGTCTCCCATACTACTAAATACAAAGGACATAGCACTTGTGGTTACTTATTTATTGACATAAACATATATTTTAGGTAAAAGGTCATCGAGGTCACATGACATTTGGTCAAAAAATTTCTCTCCTATAGTTATCCCTATATACCAAAAATCAGACATCCAGCTCTATTGGCTCGCTCAGAATGAGATATGCGCATAATTATTGAGGTACAGTATGTGGCGTCATAAGGTGTCCAATCATACCAAACATGAAGGGTGTAGCACTTGTGGTTACTGAGTTATGGACAAATATGTATATTTGAGGTCAAAGGTCACCGAGGTCACGTGACAATTTTGTCAAAAAAATTGTTTTGCTAAGTTATCCCTATATACCAAAAATCAGACCTCTAGCTCTATTGGCTCGCTCAAAATTAGATATGTGCATAATTAATGAGGTACAATATGTGGCGTCATAAGCTGTCCCATCATACCATACATGAAGGGTGTAGCACTTGTGGTTACTGAGTTATGGACAAATATGTATATTTGAGGTCAAAGGTCACCGAGGTCACTTGACATTTTGTCAATAAAATTGTATTGCTAAGTTATCCCTATATACCAAAAATCAGACATCCAGCTCTATTGGCTCGCTCAAAATTAGATATGCACATAAGTAATGAGGTACAATATGTGGCGTCATAAGGTGTCCCATCATACCATACATGAAGGGTGTAGCACTTGTGGTTACTGAGTTATGGACAAATATGTATATTTGAGGTCAAAGGTCACAGAGGTCACGTGACATTTTGTCAAAAAATTGTATTGCTAAGTTATCCCTATATACCAAAAATCAGACCTCTAGCTCTATTGGCTCGCTCAAAATTAGATATGTGCATAAGTAATGAGGTACAATATGTGGCGTCATAAGGTGTCCCATCATACCATACATGAAGGCTGTAGCACTTGTGGTTACTGAGTTATGGACAAATATGTATATTTGAGGTCAAAGGTCACCGAGGTCACGTGACATTTTGTCAAAAAAATTGTTTTGCTAAGTTATCCCTATATACCAAAATCAGACCTCTCGCTCTATTGGCTCGCTCAAAATTAGATATGCGCATAATTAATGAGGTACAATATGTGGCGTCATAAGGTGTCCCATCATACCATACATGAAGGCTGTAGCACTTGTGGTTACTGAGTTATGGACAAATATGTATATTTGAGGTCAAAGGTCACCGAAGTCACGTGACAATTTTGTCAAAAAAATTGTTTTGCTAAGTTATCCCTATATACCAAAAATCAGACCTCTAGCTCTATTGGCTCGCTCAAAATTAGATATGTGCATAATTAATGAGGTACAATATGTGGCGTCATAAGGTGTCCCATCATACCATATATGAAGGGTGGTAGCACTTGTGGTTACTGAGTTATGGACAAATATGTATATTTGAGATCAAAGGTCATCAAGGTCACATGACATTTTGTCAAAATATCTGAGATATCTGCGTGAACGGATAGACTCACGGATGGACGAACAGACGGACATGACCCAATCTATAAGCTCACTGGACTTCATCCGTGGGGACTAAAAATTGTGTCACTGCATCCTTTTTGCAATATGAATACGATGAGAAACTAATTTTTATTTTTTGTGGCCTTATACATGGGAGTCTATGGAGATCTGCCTTATACATGGGAGTCTATGGACGTGTAAACTAAAAATATGCAAATTTCACCACGGTTTGCCCAAATTTGGGAAAGGTCACTCCTATGCACTTCCATACCAAGTTTCAAATCAATCGGACTTGTGGTTTCAGAGCAGGAGATTTTTTGACCAAAAATGGGAGAAAATTGCAAAAAATTCATGAAAAATAGCAAATCCAAGATACTGACCCAAGATGCGCACAATCATTTCATGTCAGCCCAAAGTACTTACATGCTAATTTTTCATGTAATCTGCTCAGTGGTTATTGAGTTTTTTCAATTTTGACTGTTTTTACATTTTTTTCACTTAATTTGCATATTTTTGGCAATGACAACTTCATTTGAACAAAATCTCATCTACAGCCCATCATCCATGTACACACCAAATATCAAGATGAAATGTACAGCGGTTTTGGAGTTTTTGATGTTGACGGACAGACATACAGACATACAGACATACAGACATACAGACACACAGACATACAGACATACATACATACAGACATTTTCCTAGCCTATAAGAATAGCTTCCATTGCCATATATACATATGGCTATGGAGCTAAAAATTTCTCCTGGCAATATTTAATTCATGTATAATTCACAGTATCACATAAAAATGCCATGAATAGTGAAGGAACTCTCGAACAAGGTCAATCTAACTAGATATTTTGACAAATACTCGGCATGAGTACCTTTCTTATACTGGTATCGAGCTGCGACCACGTGCAGGCATCATCCAAAAGTACATGGGACATTGCATAATGAGGCAGTGAACACTGGAGGACCGGACCTACACATTAACCAATCAGGAAGCTGTAAATTGAATAATACATAATAATGAGACCTAACACATGAGGTCCCTCCAATGACTGCTCCGAAAGTGGACCTTAGAGAAGCGGATTAACCAATCAGAGCATGCAGTACATGTGTGTAGGACGTGTGATGTAGGTCATTTTGAAACAGGACTAATGGAACAGATGACTGCTACATGACTTAAACATGGTGAGCCATTCTCCTGCTTTACATACTTGCCTTACACTTTTGTTGTTAAAAAATGTGTGCAATATACCATCCTTGTTTGTACAAAATTACCATTGCTGTATGTGATGTACATAGTGACACTGCTTCTGACATACGTAGCAAATGTTGTTAAAAAGTATCGGTGAATTAACCTTTATGTCATAAACCTTTTATTAATACAGTTGATAAATGGGTGTGGCATTGAAACTGTCACTCCTACTTTATTTAAGTCACCGTTTTACAAAAGTCCGCTTCATTTAAAATTTGTAGATGAAGTTAAATAAATGTAAACTTACCAACAATCACGTCCTTATTCTTGTTATCCTCTGCAAATGTGGTATGGTTTGCTAAAAAAAACACAAGGTGAAAGTCTTAGCATTGCATTGCATTCAACACCTGAAGTCCATGTCCACTTGTTGCAAACTGTTATATGCAAATGTATAAATGTTATATGCAAATATTTAACCTCCAGCCTTGACTTTTTTCCATATATGGATGAAATTATTGTTAGGTTAATGAGGCCAAGTGCAATCGATGTTCTTTTGTTCTAACTATCATGGAGGTCCGTTGCAATACCTCGGCAAACCGTAGTTCATGCCCATTGACCTGCAAATTCGCTTTCTGAAAACTTAATGATGTATTTCAGGGGTAATAAAAAACATTACAATTCATTTACCGTCATTTCAATGAACAAATCCACGAGGAATATAAAACTGCCATTTTTGACCTGTTGACCATGCCGCCCCAAATTAGCACAAATTGTCCGCGGGAAAATAGTCTATGATACGCATATGTCAGGTAGTTTCGTTTGTGAACTCCCTTCACTTGAGGAGGTGGCAATATTCAAAGATTTCAAAAGAAGAAAACCTACCCAAAACTGGTCAGTTCACTGAAAAATCGGCGCAGTTCACCAAATTTACAACAAAAACTACAGAGTCTTGTAAGAGGAAAGTCTCAACGACGTCGTCTCATGGAGAGCGAATGCGTAACTGACACCCGATGCACAGCTGGGAAATTCAGCTTTGACCCGAAGGTTAGGGAATTGCGCCCTCTAGTGTTAGTTTAGCATAGCTACTGCGGAGTCATCTTTGACAATTTTCCTGCATGTTCCGCATTCGTACGTTTGGTCTGCTGTTTCTTTGTCAGCTTTTGCAGATCCTCTTCGTGTAGTACTTCTGGCTTTGACAGCGGCGGCCATCTTGGAAATACGTCGACGTCACGTACCGCACGGTCCAAAAAACTTCACAAGTCGATTTACAGTTCAGGAAACAAGAACAAACGCTAAGTCCTTCTCAAAAATAGCGTTGGTTGATTAACAACGATGGATGGGTACAATTTGGTGGACAAAACTTACTTTGCAAGTACAAAAATTTTCCAATAACACAAGAGCTCAAAAACGCCACTCCACTGTTACCTCTGTTACGCACCATCCTCCGGACGTCATTTTTGCGTCACAGCGCCGTGAAGGGGTTCGGATTTTTCACCACCAAAACAATATTAAAAGTGTCAATATACATAAATGACATAGCTTTTAGTTCTGCTTTTTTCCACACAATTTCTGTATCATTCGCTCTTCTGTATCGTCTGATCTCTCATTCACCTCGCTGGCATGCGTTTCACCTACCGACGTCACTCCGCCGATCCAGTCCGCGGAGCATTCGATGTCACAGTTCCAGAGAGACGGACGTACCTTAGCGCCGGTTCGAAAGGCATGTAGCATCCACACCACTGAAGTTGCTTTAGTTAGAGGTCAATGTAAGTCAGAAATTACAAAACAGCAATGTCCGGAAAGTACACGGCAAATTGTTCAAACGAAATCTTGCAACGAGCAGCGGCAGTAACTTGAAAAGTCGAGGTGGTTTTTCATACTCATTGTAATGTGGGTATTCTCACATAAACATGTGGATCTCGCACAGTCTCGCTCACCAGAGGGCGCATGAAGTTGGCCACGATGTGGGAGTACGTTCTTTCACGACCACATTTGCTGTATCTTTGCAGCCTGGGCTCCCGGGCCTGGGCTTCACTTTTTCAACTTTAAGTATTACGTATTGCTCGACTAGTTTCCTAAAACTTGTCGCATGAATCTTTCCTGCAATTTTCAGCCGAAACAAACTATCACAGGAATCTCAGTACTCAGTCAACCCCACAGGCACCCGTGGGGTTGGTAGTCTGCTAGATCGATCGATTTCCTGCTCGATCTGTCCGCTACTGCAACATATTCAAGCTTAGAAGTATTTAGATTGAAGTGGTGGTTGCAGTGGTGGGCAGATCGAGCACGGGATCGATAGATCAAGTATAAAATCGATCGATTTTAGCAGACTACCCAACACGTGGCCGCCTTTACGCGTAGCCTGACCAAATTGCCGGGGGGGGGGGGGGTTCAACTATGTCTTGGTGCAATCATGCATTTAAAATTTCGAAGGCAAGCAATAAATTTGCAGCCGATTTACATTATAATATCCATTTACGCAAATGGAATTACATAATGATATCGCATGTTTTGAATGTAGCTGTAGAAAAATGTCATCATTAGAGTAATAAAGAGAAAAACAAATAGAAAAATGTATGGTGCTTTCTCGAAATTAAAACTTATAAGTAATGAGTTGATTTTATTGGGTTTTTTAAAAAAGTGAAACACTGTAAATGCAATTCTGCCGACGGCTCCCCCATCAAGTGACGTAATCTTATGACTCTTGGATCATCATACAGCAGATGCAAATTAAATACATGAACACCCACCCACCAATTCAAGAAGCACCTAAACTTAATGTAAAACTTACATTTCCACAATATTTGGACCAAATTTGGTTAAACTTGAAGAAAATCTGGTAATTTATTGCATTCATGAAAACCTGAAATACGAGTAATTACGATTTCACGGATTGCGTAAAAGTGGACCAGTCAGTGTAATTTTCAAAGCTGTCAACAATTTTCACAGAATTCATTTCACACTGGTTGCCGTTGTTTTGCTCAATTGCAAGGGCTTTTCTTTTGAGGCCAATCACATCAAAGTTCACGACAGTAATTTCCACTTATCTATAGTATTATCTAAACCCTGGCTCGGAAGGTAGAAGTAATTATTCCATATCAGCAAACATCGAAATTGTAATTTGAAATTTTGTTTGGGAAGAATGATAAAGTCGTGTAATTCGCGTTCTGTCTCCGATCCAATACACTAAACTAAGGCCAAAGTAATTAAATTATATGTTTTGCATCCCCATGCGCGCGTGTTTTTGAAGTTTGCCATGGAAAACGTACTGTGTTTTGAATTGTCAATGGACTTTACTAGTCCAGTAAGCTTTCTTAATCTTTTGTTAGAAATGTTGTAGAATGTGCTGGGAAAATTACTGTTTCTGTGTGTTTTATGACTACTTACCTTTTCTACAGTTTGAGGACGCAATACAGTTAAATTAATCTCTATGACGTCATTCATGATTGTTGCAAAGTATTAGTATTTGGATGATGCGCCCAAGGACGTCTTTAGTATTTCAGCTGTTAATGGCGCGCATTGTCACAGTTACTGTCAAGTGACAAAACGGTCGACTTTATCTTGAGTGGATGGGATAAGCTTATAATGTGCCCTCCGCTGGTTCAGAATTTTTTGCGTCAATATTCAGAGTCCCACCGTCCAACATTTGTAGGTGCGCTATCTTGGAACACGTCCTGAGTAACTGTACACTCAGGAACACAATAATCTGAGTATGCTTCGTGACCAGCTGTTTCGCCTCCAGTAAAGGATGCGACTCGGGGACAGATATTCAGACTCTAAACTTTTACAGTGCTTTTCTGATATACCACTCGTGGGAGTATCATTTTAAAGCTCTTAGTGCAAGTAAACTTTTCACCGTCTTAGGTTTTCAAAAATCGAAAATTTTATTTTTCCTTATAGAATTTACACAGAGTTAGCGGCCTGGGTAATTTTTTCTCTGCTGCCAAAATATGAAAAGTGACCCCTAATTTTTATTCCTGATTTAAAAGAGAATGGTTGAAATATTCCTCGAGGAAAGTCTGAGCAAAAGTTTAAGTCTTTCATTTTTGAGGCGCAAACTACCTTAAACATCTTATTTGCAAATATTTGAATATGTTTCGGTAGCTGTGGGTCCATAGCTGTGGTGTTTTCGGACGGGATTTCTGCCTTTTACGGGCTGGTTTTGACTTAACGTTTTTGAACCCGCGGGCGGGGTTCTAAATACGCAGGTGGTAGCGGGGTTAAAAACGCAAAAGTCAAAACCAGCCCGTAAAAGGCAGAAATCCCGTCCGAAAACACTAAGTTTCGGGTGCTGTTGCTGCATTAGTAGAAACCTACTTCGAAAATATAGCAACATTTCTGTATGCCCGTAGCGAGCTGGAATACTGAGCTTATGTTGAAGGTAGGATGATTGGACGTTGTGTCCGCAATCACAACGAAATCCACACGTATACATCAATGGCAACATTATGTGCATCGATAACTTTCCCAAACCGATTTAAAGCCAAATTTTGTACAGTTTTCAGCCTGACCTCCTACAGACATGCTATACCTACCTCGCGGCTTAACATAACACCTACATATGAAGGCTGACAGTTTGCAATACTCAGCTTGGGACGACTTTCAACGACTTTCAGGAAATACGATGTGAAACCATGGATTCATGGATTAGACATTCGCAGCATCTGAATCCGTAAGCTTTTCAAACATCGAATTGACTGAAAGTTAAAATCTTTGAGCCGTAAGAATTTTCCCTGCGCAATTGTGTACGGTGTATATTCGTAATGGTTTGACGTTTATAGCTTTATTGAATTTTTCTATCTTGGCGGTGAAAAACACAACAAAATGATTAAAAATTGATGAAGTTTTTAATGATTGCAAATGATGCATTTTGAATTGCAGACAGTGACTCATGCACGGCTTGTATAATAAAAAGTGTAATACATTACATTTATTGAACATAACTCCCAGACGAATATTGCTTGCAATAACCTATGCTTTCTGGGAACAGTTTGCCTAATAAGACACACAGTTGATAGAGGGACTGTGTAAGACACCTTTCCGACACTGCACCGCAGTATGAGTTTGCCAAGAATGGTGGAGATAGCAGCCGGCTCCGTGGCTCTCGGACCGAAAAGAGCGCCCTCTAGCGACGGATCTTTCAGTCTATGTGCTCAATAGTGGTAGTACTTTACCTGCATTATCTCTATAACCCTTTAGTATTTCAAAGAAAACAGTAGAAATCCATATCTGTTAATTACCCTCCATAATCCCCTTCATTAGTTTCTTTTACCTCATAGCTCGTATGATCTGCTAAAGAGTTATTTAGTCAGGGCGATAAGCCCTCGCTTGAAGGTAGGCCAAGAACGCGCCTCGCAGACAGATATTTGAGCTTTCAAATTTTATCAATTCTATCATGATCTACCTCTTGACCACTTATTGGGATTCATTTTTAAGGTTTTGGCGTAATAAAAGATTTTACCGTGTTAGTTTTTCAATTATCGAAAATCGAACATTTTATTTCCCCCTCGGAGTTAACACAGGGACGTCGGCCATTTATGATATCAAATATCGGGAAATCTTAGGTAATTTGTCTTTCTTGGCCTAGTATCACATTTTGCGAGGTGAACCCCGATTTTTATTCTTGATCTGGTAAAGGAATGGTCGAAAGTTTATTGAAAAGAAAATCTTTCACTTTCGGTCCATACTACCTTAATTAAGGGGATAAGGGAAAAATACTGTACAGAGATAGTAGAGTAATAGGCACAGACACGACACAGGTTAGACTTTTCTAAATATAATAAACAAGAGTTTAATACAGACAACTCCAAGGGTAATATTGCTTGCAATACCCTATGGTTAAACCATGTCTATGCAATACTTGTCATATCTTTCGCCACATTCCGTTCCTTCACTTCGGTGAGATCGGAATTCATTGGTCATTTCCAGCAAATGAATTGCTGGAATATGACAGTCCCTCAAGACTCACTCATCTCAAATGACTGGCTGTAGCTTTACCATTAATTGTAATTGAGAAAGCCTGCATACCCAGTAGAGCACGCTCCGAAGTAGACTGGACAACGACTGTCGTCTGCAAAGTTTTGGGTGATCAAAACTGCACGAATTTCATTCGAAAGGTAATTGGCAAGACGGTTAAGATCGAGGAACATTTTGTGGTCATGAATTCTTTCAAGAGTTGACCGTTGCCCTCTCAATTTTCAAGTCTTTGAAAGGAATTGGTCTCTTCTCTGTTACACGGCGTAAGACATGATAAATAATGAATGATCCACATCTTTCTTGCAGACGACATAAGTCAAACAAAGATAACTGAACTTCGTATAAACCAGCATGCTTAGGCCAACAAAAGTAAGTTTGTTTCTCATCCTCGCGGCGTCAATTCAGACCCGCCGTGTCCTTTTTTCTGCTCATGTGGCAACGCAAAAATACGCGACGATAGTGCATAACACAGTGCTGTATAAAACAGAACTGTAAACGAAATAACTGACACTAGCATTACATTCTGAACTGTACAAATATATCACTGTTATATTAAGCTGTCAAAACTGTGCATTGTTGCACCGCAGAACTGTTGCTATACAAAAATACTAAAGCAACACTGCTGTGCATTTATCTCTGCGTGCATTCCTACGTTGTTTTCGTGGTTTTTGCGCGTTCTTGTTGGTTGAAGAATAAAAAAAATGAGAAGGAAAAAAACCGCGTAACCGCATCATTTTTGCAATATGTCTGGGATGAGAAACAAACTTTTTTCTTGGCCTTATATACGCCCGCACAGTGCGCTTGCGCATTAAGCGATGACGTCATATCATCAGTTTGAAGACAAAGGCTCAATGAAACGACCTCCCAATACATATTCAGCGCGAATTATTCTATGTATAGGTGTTTGTCCCGCCAATACTTTTGTACAGATGCGAAATTTAGGGTCATCAAAATCTTAAACAGAGAAATAATTTTTTACAAAACAATTCTGATTAATACTTGAACTTGAAATTGTATGTTGCATGGAGAATTAGCTAAATAAGTATTGATAGATTTATTGATACTCTTGATAAGCTAAAGGAGAGTAAAGTATCTTGCACTGTGTTTAGACTTTTCAAGTCCATGCATGATAAAAACTTCAAGTCACACTGGATTGTAAAAATCAAACGCTTTTGACAACTGTAGTTTCTCAAATATTACGTATGACTACAAAGATGTAAACATTACTTGGTTGAAACGATTTAGAGCTGAGTAGCACAGCATGCAAACTTGACTGAGTGAAGTTCAAAATTATAATTTGGGTAAAAACCATCATTTTTACTGACAGAATTAGTTTCATCAAATTCAGTTGTGAATACCATATGCGCCCTATTTCCAGCCGTGGAGGCGGGGTTCAAAACGTAAAAGTCAAAACCAGCTCGTAGAAGGCAGGAATCCCGTCCAAAAACACCACAGCTATGGACCCGGTACCCACGGCTACATTTCATGCAGCTATAGCCTACATGAGTTTTTACATCAAAGTCGTCTGGCTACGAATTGTCAATCAAATCTGTGTGTAAATGTACTAAAGAAAGTCCGCTGCTTGCTCTATGGAGTTAAAGCAAACTCCGTGACATTATAAACAGTGCACCTTTTGGTGATAAGTCATTGGATAACTCAGTGTATTTGATGTTATTAAACCAAAACTGCACATGTCGTCGATATCAACAAAAATGCGCTTAAACGTTAAAACGATAATATACATGATAGTCTTTCTCCGAAACGTTCTAAATTGCTCACCAATAACAAACACGGTGGAGATTTGTTTAACTTTGATCTGATTAGGAGGATCTCTGTTTTGGCGTCATTGCGTTGTAGTTGTTAGATGTCTGATGTACAGAGTCGATTGAACCATTGAGGTACCTATCTCAATGATTGAATTCAATGCAGATAAGGAAAAGACATGTAAAGCTTATTTTCGTCTGCATATTGATGAAAGTGAAGGCAATGTTGCGTTTTTGTGAAAGAAATTACCAGCTATTATAGAAAGCATGCAAGAAATGTATTGCTTACTTTTATGAATGTCTGTAAGGCATTTGACAGTGTGAACCATTGGATACTTTTTAAAAGTTGATATGGAATGTAGGGTTCCTGTCTATTTTATAAGATTTTATCCCCAAAGCTATTTAATGTTTACATCGATTACTTTTAGTACTCTTTTGTCCAATTAGAAATTAGGTTTTTAATATTAGAGGTATTATCATAAATATGTAAATGTACACAGATGATATATGCCTCATGTGTCAAGGGGACGCAGAAACTAATTTATATGTGTACTTGCTATGGCGAGATTGTAAAGACCAGTAAATTATCGTATGTGCGTAATGTAATGCATTCTAAGATTCATTGCGTTTGTCCAATATGTCTGATTAGCGTTAAATAAACTTGCTAAATGCATGACGAAACGAAACGAAAAGAAGGATACACGCCCTATGATTGGCCAGACGCTGCAATGTTCGTTCTTTTCGTATGCAATCCTTTGTTCTGATTGGCTGAACGAAAACGACGAAAGAATTTTCGTTCCTTTCGTTCACATTCTTTTTCTTGATTGGGTTAACGAAAGTGACGAAATATTTGCATAACCCATTTTACTGATTGTCTGGAAAGAACGAGCTATTGCCGTTCCTCAAAATGTTGGCGCCTCGCTCTTATTATATATTCACCATGTAATAACTCCCGTCTTTGAAATACAAGGAATAACAGTGAACGCAGATTGAACAGAGTTCATTCACCGTGACCTCCATTCAACTCGTGTCATGAAAGTACAGTGGACCCTCGCTAAGTCGCGCCTCAATAATAAAATTCGCGGTTTCGGCTAAGTCGCGGTTTACGTTATGGCTCCCATTGTTTTCTTTGCATAATTTACGAACTTCAACGTGTTGCATGTGTAAAAGCATGAAAGTGGTCTCACAAATCCGCACGTCAATCATACAAATTGTCACCATATCTAAACCATAATATGGTGTCGCGCCCCCTTTCAAGCATTGTGTAATTCGTGTAGCGCGTCAAACCACAGGCGACCCAAGTACTATTACTGAGTTTTCACACTGTTTTCTCTATCATTTTCTCTTCTTTCTTCATGCTCTGAATGATCGGAATAAATAAAATAAATGGTTTATATAACCTAACCTAACCTAACCTAACCTGTGACTCTTTATTTATTTTACACTCCATTACAAGGACGTATATCTCTCATACACACATGCTGTAATTAATTAGTCAACACAACTAATTATGCTAATCCGTGGACTTATCAGAGGTTGGTCAACATCGGAAAGATAGTGATGTTAATGACCATTCCTATCTTTCGCGATGTTGACAAACCCGTAAAATCCCTGATAAGTCCACGGATTAGCATAATTAGTTGTGTTGACTAATTAATTACAGCATGTGTGTATGAGAGATATACGTCCTTGTAATGGAGTGTAAAATAAATAAAGAGTCACATACTTCGTTCATACAGGCAAAAATTGAAACGTTTCAGCGACTTTATTTGTGATTTGTCAACACAGGGGATTAATAGTTTGGGTCCGCTCGTGTCCATACTCACAAAATTAAGCCATTGTTTTGATATTTAAGACGTCTTAATGCGCCCTCTCGAGTTCAAAAGGTGTGTATGGCCAAGCATACTGTGTATAAATTCACAAACTCACAAACCTCGCTTCAAACAAATTACGGTATCAAAAAACCACCAACGGAAGACTCAATAGAAATGCTTTCACTAATTCTAAAACACAACAGTTTGAATTTAACAAGCGATACTTCCGTCAAACCCGCGGCTGCAGCATGGGATCGAATGCGTCGCCGGAAATCGCCGACATTGCTTTTCATGAACTTGAAAAGAAAATAATCGTAAACAACAACAACAACATTCACTTCTGGAAAAGATTCAGAGATGATGTCTTTGCAATCTTTCTGGGAACACAAACCGAACTCACTAATTTCATTCAAAAAATCAACACAATGCACCCAACGTTTAAGTTTTCATACGAAAACTCAACACAAGAAATTACATTCCTAGATGTAGTAGTTTTCAAAGGTGCAAGATACCACAAAGAAAATACCCTCGACATCAAAACACATACTAAACCAACAGACACATTCCAATTTCTACATAGAGAATCGTGTCACCCGACAGCAACATTCAATGGCTTTATCAAAGGTGAAATCCTTCGATACGCTCGCACTTGTAACAACAATGACGACTTCACTAAAAAAGTCGCTCTCTTTAGAAATAAACTACTCGACAGAGAATACACAAACAACGAAATTACGAATATAACAGACAAAATAAACCACAGTATTCGTAATACACTAACAAACCGTACAATTACACGTAAAGAAACATCAAACAACTCATCTTCAGTACAACATACAGCCCTACGTAAAAACAAAAGATCTTAAAGCAATTCTTTTGAAACATTGGGCCGAACTGGAGAAGGACTCAACTCTAAGGAATCTATTTCCAGAATCACCAATCATTGCCTACAAGAGAAACAAAAACCTAAAAGACACACTAGTCAAAACAAAATTCACAGAAGTGGAGAAACAAAAAAACAAACAAACCAGACCACCAAATGCACTCACAACGAGACCCA
Source organism: Ptychodera flava (assembly GCF_041260155.1). Classification (NCBI taxonomy): domain Eukaryota; kingdom Metazoa; phylum Hemichordata; class Enteropneusta; family Ptychoderidae; genus Ptychodera; species Ptychodera flava. The sequence goes on from NC_091946.1 coordinate 3,529,680, forward strand.
AACATTGATATTCTTGCCTCGCTATTCGATGAGTAAGATCACTAAAACACATTAAATAATTTTTTCACAAACCAAACAAAGGAAAGAATCTACATTGCGACTGATGAGAAACCACACTCGGGTTTCGAAACGCTAGCGTCAAAGGGCCACTCTATCAACTTTGTAACACCATAGGTCCGGCTGCGTCTCGCCATAAGCTTTCCCCACACAAACAAAACATTACCGTACACACTAATCCAACCTCCCCTTCAAATATCCGAGGCGAAACAAACATTTTTTATTAACACAAACAATCGGATAAGAATGTAGGAACACATTTTTGAAACGAACCAAACACAAACTCGACACAAAAACATTTTGGATAGTTAGGTGGGGAGCCTCTTTCACACTTTATACATTCGAAATTAGCAAGCTTATCTCGTCGTCGGACCGAGTTATTACCACGAGATGTAGTACTGTGTTCGGCAGCCATTGCGAAAGTGAATATGTATGTTGGTTGTTGTTTGTTTTATGTTACAAATACCTGTCGCGTGAGGGCGTTTGAAACGCCTCTGAAGCGTCTCAGTCTGTCCATACAGCGATTTGCGGATAGAGTTAATCCCTACAACGGCTCAGGTCGGGCCGACTGAACCGTCTCAAATCTGAAACGCTTCAGAACCACTTCGGAGTGTCCATACATGACTTTTTGTGCCAGTATTGGCCCAGAACCGTTTCAGAGACGTTTCAATGGCCTGTGTATGAACGGCATAACAGAGGCTAGGTTAGGTTATATAAACCATTTATTTTATTTATTCCGATCATTCAGAGCATGAAGAAAGAAGAGAAAATGATAGAGAAAACAGTGTGAAAAACTCAGTAATACTTGGGTCGCCTGTGGTCAAACGAAGTGTCAACGTGTTTCGGTTAGTCTCAGTGGTCTCATTGACCCGTGGTCAGTTTTATTCCTTGTATTTCAAAGACGGCGGAATTACATCATGGTGAATATATAATGAGAGCGAGGCGCCAGCATTTTGAATAACAACAGCTCGTCCTTCCATGCAGACAAAATGAATATGCAAATCTTTCGTCACTTTCGTTCAGCCAATCAAGAAAAAGAATGTGAACGAAAGGAGCGAAAACGCTTTCGTCGTTTTCGTTCACCCAATCAGAACAAAGGATTGCACACGAAAAGAACGAACGTTGCAGCGACTAGCCAATCACAGGGCGTGTATCGTTCCTTTCGTTTCGTTTCGTCCATGCATTTAGCAAGTTCGCTATTCGGACAATGAATACGATAACAAATACGTAGATATTTAGCGTATATTACGCACTGGAAAAATGTTACGGTAGCATGCAAAGTCTATGGTAGAAATGTGACTGCGGTAAAAAGTAACAAACAAAAAATGAAATAGTTGAAAACGGCAATGAAGTCGGGTAGGGAAATTGAACAATGCAATGGTATTGAACGGTGGATATTGTAAATTCCTATAAGGAACCAGAAATGAACTTACAAGTTTGTGGAACACGTCTGTTCGTGTAACAATGGCGGCGCATAAGATGGCTTCGCTCGCATAGAGAGAGAAAATTAGGCTTTCCCTAAGTTTACAAGCGTGGCTGGGTACATCGTGTACCTTTGCGAGGTGGGTGTGCTCGAAAACGAAGGTCAATGCAAAATTTGGATTCAAAATCGGCTGTTTTGGCGGAGAAACTGCCCGCCGTATTTCTGAGGAGCCACCAGCGGTTTTTCCTATATCAGTCTGCGAGGCCGTTTAACGCCGATAACACACAGCCCTGTCACCGCACAGGCGCCGGCATGCGTTGGCTGCACGTTTAAAGCAGCTCAACTTTCCAAGATCAAACGGTCAGTATCTCGTGAAAACAGCGACATTGCAATGAAAATTGTTTTAGTCTGTGCTTTTAATCAAATGAAAATGCATGTGGCCTCGGTTTTCAATTTCAACGGCCTAGGTCCGATGTTTCCTCTCGTCTGATCATCGTCGTAAACCATGCGCCTCTTTACGGCAACAACTCAGCGCTACCCGTCAAGCGATTGATTTTTGCGTAGGTCAGCGAACCGAAAATTATTGCTCTGGCTCACGAGAATGTCGTCTGATATACATTTCCGTGCGTTGTCGCCCCCGTATGTATCTGTTGCGTTTTTACCGTACATGTAGGCATTTGTAATCTGTGGACTGCCTTGCTTTTAGTTGTATATGGTGTTTACTGCTAGCAGCCCTAACTATGTACGTGCTTGAATATTAAAATCCAAAGCACTCTTTCATTCTGCACCTATCTTTGTCACACATTCTCTTGTTTCTTCCGCTGCTCTGGTCTCTGGAACTTCGCTTTTGCTTGCAAATGCTTTCTAGTTTATTTTAGTTTTGCGCACATGTGCTTGTATGAGTTGAGGGATTGGAAAGAGTTATACAGTATGCCAAGTGATATGTTTTATTTAATAAAATGTAGTTACGGGGATTGGACTAGATTAGTTGCTAGACAGCTATTTTCAACTCCTTTTCCTCATTAATTGTATACTTACACTGTACTGTACTGGATTTTGTAATCACCTACATTATATATATATTTATTGGAATAACGAATTCAATCCAATTCAATAATAAATTTATATTGACCGTTTACTTTATTCAGACTAATACACATGTTGCCAAATATAGTAGAGGCCAAATAACTTTTGAGAATTTCAATAGTAATAGTACAGAAAAATAAATTACGTTTTCATTTTGTCGATCCAATGCTACAAGTAGGTAAATTTCTATTAGTGACGTTGGTTCACCGAAAGGATGTTTTATTGCTATAGTATTATGCACGTGATTATTCAGACTGGACAAATCGTGGTGAATTTACAAAATCGCGTTCTTCTGTAAGTTTGCTATTTTCAATTATCACTGTGCAGCCTAACTACGGAACAGCTCAGTTATTATGGCCGGGGTGGACCGGCAAATTCTTCTTGTGCATCAGTCAAAATAGGTGAAGCCCCGCAACCACTGCCCCCTCAATTGATGAACCCCTTTTAAGATGACGAAAATTCAAACCCCCCCCCCCCCCCCCCATCGCTTGAGTAAGTGTTGATCCAATTTTGCATGATAAAACTGGCCATTACCGGTATGTACAATATAACATCAGTGGAAAGATATTTTTCCAAGACCCTGCTCTTCTTCCGAACTTGTGTTCACTATATGCTGTCTCAGAAAGTTCAAAAAGTTCTTCATCATTTGTGCTGCTGCCGATGTCATAGATTACAACATCACCATCTTCTTTCTCGGCAAAAAGCTCTGAGTCTGATATGTCACTGTCACTGTCATTTTCTGTATTTTGAACAGTTTCCGAATAATTTATGATCTTTCTCTGAGTTTCCTTTCTGTTCTCTCCTGAGTACATCACAGGAAACTGCTTTGATTTTGTCTCTTTTGTTCCCTTTGGTTGACAGATTCTGATGAATTAAGTATTTGTTTAAACTGGCCCCCCAGTCGCTTGGCTTTTCTCGTCTTTTGTCTGTGCGACAGCCTACTTCTAATGTGACAGTCCGCTGTTCTGTTTTAATATGCAGACTTGGAGCAAGTCTAGTATTTGTTCATTTTTGTACATATAATGTACATACCGTGTACTTCTCAACAAACATTGAACCAAAACCTACACGGCCATTTCCGTGATCCCTTCTTGGACCACATATCCTGGTATTTCTGTTGATGTACGTCTTTCAGGTTGATTGAAAACTCTGTAACATTCAGCTACATTTCACTTCCAAGGGAAATTGTGCATTTTCACCTAAATGCATTTTTCAGAGGAAAATGTTGCATTAGAATTTCCTCATATCACCAAAAATGCAGGATATAAGGTCATGAAGGGGTCAAATAGCCAATTTACAATGTACAGGCCTAGGTCCCCACCGCCCCTGTAATAAGGAGGCGCAAAGTGAGCTATAATAAAAGTGCTGGATCAAGGACATGCTCCTTAGTGGAATACTCTGGCCACAATACCTTATTAATCCTACCTGAAGGCTGAGGATACTTTACTTCATAGTATATTTTATATTTTTTTTATAAGAGTTATAATACAAAAAGGTATATATATATATATATATATATATATATATATAATATATAATATATATATATATATATATATATATATATATATATATATATATATATATATATATATATATATAATATATATATATATATATATATATATATAATATATATTTATTTCTTCCTTATTGCTAATTGACATAAAACAAAGCCATTACTTTTCATTTATATTCCAGCCTTTGCGTTTATTTATTCAGATAAGTTTTGTACATCTCTTTCCCGAAAACTTGTCAGATATCAACAGTAGTGCTATGCAACAGCACAAGGAGAATATTTCAATGTATGCCAGGTTTCAGTTTAACGTATAACTTGCACCTAATCATTGCCTAATCTCAGCCAAAGGCTGATAGGAATTGTTCATTGCCCTCAGCGAACTCAATTTACAAGAAGACAAGCCTGTATAGAGTTGCCAAGGCAAGATGTTGATGCGACAGATAATACACATACTTTTGTTCAGACTTACGGCGAAATTACTTCAGAGAATGAAATCATGCAGAGCATCATTTTTGTTTCCCAGAATATTTTTGAACACTAAAACTGCTTTTTGACGAAATTAATACTTATGAAAATCAGTGACCCCCGCCCTCTGTACTGTTTGAAAATACATGATTCCCCTTTGCAGTATTCAAATTTAAGGTGACCCCTGGTTTTTGCCCCACCCACCCTGGCCGTAATTACTGAAATCTTCGTAACAGAGTGTAAACTGAGAGGGGGCCACCAATGTTTCCTAGCTGTGTCAAAAGGTTATCTCCGAAAATATGACACAACTTTCTAATAATAGTTTCCGAGTCTGAAGACGATATTTCGCCGAATAAATACGTGATATCGAGAAAATAATTGGCAGCTTAACTTTGATGAGCCACCGTGAAAAGGGACTTGTCTTTTCGGAAAATCTCAGAAACTGTTTTGTAGCCAGCCAGTGATCAGAAGTGAATTTCAGCCGGCGTCAATAACAAACGATTTCCCATTTCCATCTTACATATTTTACACACATTTGAACCAAATCCACTACACTATCTCTAAAATCATTCAGTGAATAAACTGCTCTTAAGTTTGTTGATTACACAGTAAAATTTATTATCATAGCTTTCAGATTATACTATACCTTCAAGTTGGTACAATTACACAATTTGACAGCAACATTCACTTCTTGAAAAAGTCATCGTTAATCTGGTAAGCTACCTTACCTTTTCGTCAGTAGTTGAATTAGAATAATAAGACCAGTTTTTATAGTAAACCTTTCATTGTAGTAAACCATTTCATTGCAAATTCTGAAATTAGTAATGCTTTAACTGCTTACCAGCAGTCTGATTGAGCTGATGCACTGTCGAAAATACAATTACAGTTAAACGTGTATAACAGTTTCATTTTTCACTCAAACAGTAGAATGACCTATCTAGCAATACTTAGTGACATATTATCATTGCGTGAAAATCATAATATTTTGAGAAAATAAGTAAATTACCAGACACTAGAGAAGTATAGGATAAAACTTAAATCTGTCCATGTCATCAGTTTTACGTCATAAAGAGTGAACTCCTAAATAAATACGTGTGAACACTTTCTTCTTCGGAAACATAAAGGACTTTGGACAAACTCTGTGGCAACTTTCAGTTTGCTCAGAGTGTCAAAGGTCGCGCGTCATGAGAGTATGCGTCATCGGAGACCTTCAATCGAGATACGAAAGACAGTGGTAGCGAAGTATAGTAGCCCTCAATAAGCCTTTCACTGCGTAAACAGTAACCTGTTGTTGTAGTTCCGTATTTCCACAATAGTTCTTTATTTATCATATTTAGGTCAGGGATCGAACGCCAATACACCGTCACACGTATAGTCTGCAGTACACCAAACGACGACCATTTACATGTCCTGGCTTACTTTTCCTCGTTGCGAGGAGAACTAAATTATCAGTTTAATCACAAGGTGAGTGGTGTGACTGTAAGGGTGACCCTTTTATTTTTTGTTTCTCATCTCCAGAGGAATACTCGGGCAGGGCGGGCGGTCGAAATAAAAAAAATACAAGTACCAAAAAACCCCAACTGTATGTTTCAGTTCAATGTTCTGGCCATTCAGTCTCTATAATTTTTAAGTACAAAAACACGTGTATTTGTTTCAGTTCAATGTTCTGTCCATTCATTGTCACTGCAATTGCTTGTCTTTCAGTTCAGTGTTCTGTACTCTCTGTCCTTTCAGTCTGAGTCGCTGCAATCTCACAATTTGATGATGGTGGTGCTGTTGCTAGGATGATCGCCTCAGAGGCGGCGCAAATAAAAAAGTTTTTTTATTTTCATGTCGGAGCTGAAATTTACGGTCGGCCGGGAGATGAGAAGCACAAAAATACATAAAATGTCGCCCTAAGATCATGGTGGGAAGGAGGTCTGATTGAAAGTGGATTTTCAACAACGTTCAGAACATAAGATCCATTGTGTGTATGTATCCATAACTTTTTGAGCGAGCACGTTTGCGAAAGTATGAAGAAAGACGAATACGTAATAGCTAGAGACGCATACTAAGGACACAAACTTACTCTTTTGAACTAAAAAGCAACAGAAAGACGAAAACAAGACACGGTACATTGTGGATTTGCGAATACAAGGACACAAAGTAGTCATTGTGGGTATTAGCAGAACACGTCTTGCGAAACACTGCTTGCTGACGTAGGTCGGCAGTTTACACAGTGGCAGGCTTTTGTGTACATTGTACTTGCATATCATTGATGGTCCATCACCTTTACTTTCATGACCCAAAGGTGGGTAGGTAGGTGTGTGGGAGAGGGGAGTAGGCCTACTAGTACGCAACTCTTTCTGACCCACATTTTAAAATAATATCACTGTAACTTCCAGATGATAGTTCTTTAAATTTTTCTACGTGCATTTTTGTGGTACTCTTCAAAGTATGACTGTTACAGCTACAGCATTCCAATATTTTTTCTGTTAAAAGTTCATAACAAGGTTCTAACATGTTCCTGTAGCATATAAAACAAATTTAATACAAATCATTGCCCTTCTTATTATGTCCTGGTTAATAATTGGCAGAATTGGAGATTAGGTTTGACAGTAATTTGCGACATAAAACTGTGGGGTATGGGGTAAGTTTTGGTCCTATTTCATGAAAACTATAGAAGATATTGCATATTGCAATATAGCATTTCAAAGAACAATATTTTTCATTTCTAATGATATCCCACAAGTCAGGCCATGTTATAGAGTAAGCTCAGTAGATGACTTACAAGAAGACAAATTTGACAAAAATGCATGTGGGCCGCAAAATCGTGATTTTCAGGTACACTTCAAAACATGACAGTAACAGCTATCGAGTCCCTATATTTTTTCTGTTAAAATCCCATTTCGTATTCTAGGGATCCCAAGGCTTCTGTAAAATACAGGTTTGTTACCCTGTGGGGGGAAGCACATAGATGCCCCCTCAGGCCAATGGCCTAATAGATTGTTAGTAATGGCTGCTGTATCAGCAATACAAGGAGGCATCGAAAATTTTCCAAATACGTCTTATCAAAATTTTTTTAGAAAAATATTTTAAAATGATATTTATAAAAATAGACAGTCATCAACAGTTTATATTACTATAAGGAGAAAATGACAATAGGACTACATGGGCGTGTTTTAAATTCTTATTTTTATAGCTGTGCATTAATCGTTCATTGCATACGAATAAAATGCTCATTCACGATGAACCAGTGTAGCAAAACTGGTAAGTATAGTGACTAGAGACAATAATGCATGGTAAATACCAACTTTTGACATTTACTTTCTTCTTCAGCACATTGCAATAAGTAAATAACATCCATAAATCCATTTGATTTGCTTCATTGGAAGGAAACCATATATATCATATTTTCTTCCGGTTAAAATACTGAATTACCAGAAGAAATCGATTTAAAGTCATCCAATTCTATGACGTCATATTTGTTTGCTAAAACTTATGCATTTTAGAATGACCAGTATCTAAGCTTTCTAAAACTATAAGGTATATGGCATTTCAAGCCAGTTTACTTCATCAGGGAAGGAATGTTGTACCCCTACCCCAGCTTTTGCGCACCCCATACCGATACACGCAATTCAAAATTGACTCCAGAGAAGTAGTGTATTGTTAAATATCCAATGTTAACACTTATTATCTTGTTTAATCTGTAGAAATAAATAATGTAAACACCAGAAGCTGTCAAAATTTTGCTTCATAAAAAGTAAATTGTTACATGGTATTTCGGGTAAAAAAATTCAAAATTGGCAAAAAAATTCATTTTAAAGTCGTCTTATTCAATGTACACAAATTTATTTTGCTTAAGTTGGTATTTCTCATAAAAAGCAGTATCTGAGCTTTCCAAAAATGTAAGGTTTGTGTTATTTCATGCTAGTTTACTCAATGTAGGGGAGGATATAGTACCCCCTACCCCTACCCATTTTCCGCCATTTTTCACGGCCCAGATAGGTAGTGCATCCCAAAATATCCTATGTTAACATCTTTTTTCTTGTTCAGCAGGTCATAAATAACAAAAAAATACCCATGTAGTTGAGATGTGGGGGGTGCAAGGTAGGCCCCTCCAGCCTACGAATACAATGAGGTCACTGTGAACATATCGGATTCCTTTGAGAGAATTGAATAGCTGACCTTTGACCACCTCGTTTTCTTCTGTAGCCTTCGACACTGAAGATGGAAGAAATGTCTCACAGGCGGAAATCATTTACTTTTTCTCTAGCCTTTGATTCACTTTCTTGTTTCTATCACATTCTCAGCTGAAAACGACAAGTATGAACAGCCCTCCACCGCCGTACTCAGGCACGCACTACGACGCAGCCTATCCGCAGTACCCAGCGCCAAACCAGCCTGCGTACGCACCGTCAAATCAGCCGCCATACGCCCAACCGCAGCCACAGCCGTACCCAGCCGCATACCCAGCCCAACAATCGCCGCCTTATCCATCCGGTCAACCCGGATACGGTCCACCGCCAGACCCGTACGCTCACCAAGGGCCGTATCAACATCCCCCGCCAGCACCGCCTCAGCCTCAGCAGCCATCGTATACGTATGGCGGTGGCAATCATTACCATCAGTCTACACAGAGCACAGTGGTTTTAATGCAACCACAACAGACAAGGTAGGTCAAAGCTGGAGAGAAAAAATATCTTTCAATTTTTTTGACTCCACACATACTCTTGAAATCGTTTTACATTGCCCTTAGGCCCGGTTTAACTCTTTGAACGTTGCTTGGGGCCGGCTGATCTCAACCCGCATGATGAAATAAGTCACAAATTGTACGTCATAATTTCTTGTACAACCTACTTTATCGAGTTGGATTAGACCATAGACTAGATACCGGGCATATTGAATCGTCTATTCTTGTTGGTGATCACTATAAAGATTCATGTTGAGCAGGTTCTATAGGCACTGTACTCAAGTTCGCGACTTTAGCGAAGCACGGTCACTCCACAAAAATGTGCGAAGAAAAGACACCTTTAAGGTAAAATCAAGTTTACGAGTGAAAGTGAAACCAGTCTGCTATTCCTAAGCCCAAGAATTGCTCATTTATATTTTTTTCAATACATCCACATATACGATAACCTTAGGGGCACGCCATGACAATCATGAACATTTGTGATGCTCAATCACCTTCAAATTTCGTTTCGAAATGTTTGTTCAAGAACCTGTCAGCAGTTTCAGCTTTCAACGGCCTATTGTTTTATTAGAAGTCCAAATCATAATTCCATCATTCGATTTCGAATTCATACTTCAAGCTTTATATTACGAGATGGCATGTCAGTTCAAACGCAAGGAGTAGCGTTTGCCAAAGGCGTGCTTTAATTATCCACTGTCCCTTACAAAAACTAAAACCCACTTCCCTTCGGAATATCTGTCTTTTCCGTCGAATGACTACAGTACAGCTTCTCCCTCGAAGCCAATCATTTACATTCGATTTTAATTATTGCACGTTGATGGGATTCCCCTCCGCCTATAACGTCACAAAACATACTTCTATAGAATGCTTCTATATTTATCAGCGTGTAGTATCTGTGGAGTGCGTTCAGTCCCTCTGCGCAGACACACTCCAACTCATTCGTCGTGATCTAATGATGAACGGTGTTCACAAATTTGATTAATTGCGCCTTTGGACAAGAACTTGACAACGAGTGAGGTCGAACGTCTTGAGATCAGGTGCAGCGCACTCATGATTTTCTATGTCACCCATATACTTTGTAATTAAGGATGTACGATTTTCGTCGTCCAATTTCTTGATGAAGTTCTTCATGGCGGAGATCTTCGGTGCGTAGCCTCCTTCGAAACGACACGATAACGATCGGTAAAATTAAAAGTAATGTCATTTCCCTAAATTGTCGATTTTTGGATTCTCCTTTGTAAGTATTATCAAAATGTGTGATAAAATATAGGGGTCACCGCGCTCGTTTTTGAGATACATGACCATGAATTTTGCCATTTATGAGAAAAGCTGCTGAGTCAGCATTTTTTCACCGATGCATTTTCTATGGACGAAATAATTCAATGCTATTTATCTCAAAAGTTAGCGGGTGACCATATCATTTTATTTGATCACTATTATTTATTTCTCTAGACTGAGCTTTGTGCAAATTTTCATGAACATGACAATAGTAGAAATTGATTTTCCAGCAAATTTCAATGTAATCCTACGGGAAGTGACAAATTCCACGCGCGCGTGCCGCTCGTACATAATTAATACTCTAATTTGATGTTATTTTCTACAGTGAGGGTCATTTATTTATATTGAGGACAGACAACCCGAAGATGGTAACTGATCAAGACCCCTGTTTTGGTTATGATATAGCTTGGAAAACACTTTTAATTGTTATACGGTACTTGCACTTATAGATCGATACCTAATGGGCGAAGACATTGGAATCTGTCAGAGTTCCATGAGATGAAGGCAACTCGACTACAAAAGATGAGAATGTAATGGTGTTTCATAAACTGTTCGATCGATCATTTATTTTTCACAGGGGAAATGTGGTCGTAGTTCAAGATGAAGTGGTGAATAGTTGTGCCATGGACTGTGAAGAGTGTGGAGATAATTGCTGTGGACGATGCTGTGCCGACATGTGGAAGTGCGACAAATATCATAAATGGTATGCCAGTTGGTTTGTTGCCAATGATACCCATGTTGTCTTTCTGTGTGCGTTTTGACATTTATCTCGTAGACTTCATCAACTGTTTACATTCCAGCCGTCAACATACCTTTCACTTTTCAATTCTTGTCAGAAGTTATCGTACCCTTTCGTCAAACGCTTTTATTTCTTTCTGTTTGACTGCCTGATTGAGACGGTGCGTCCTACTTTCTCTGTTTCTCTGTCACTCTCCCTGGTCTGTATCTGTGTCTGACTCTGTATCTGTATCTCTCTCTCTCTCTCTCTCTCTCTCTCTCTCTCTCTCTCTCCTCTCCTCTCTCTCTCTCTCTCTCTCTCTCTCTCTCTCTCTCTGACATTCATACATATACATACCAATGTTCAGATTGTCATTGATTGAAAGAAATAATTTCGAAGAATATTTGTTTGCAACGTTGTGCAAAAAACAGTCACTGTTAACACTGTGCAGAACAGTTCATATCGTCATATCGTCATGTACATATCCTAGCCAGAAAATTATGGTTCAGTGACAAAAGGAGAAGGCAGTGCCAAGACAGCAGAGTGCTTTCAAACGTCTACGTCATCACTGATTCCATTTCTTCTTCTTCGACAGGTATTCCATGAGTGGGAAAGGTTTTGGCTGGATCCTGCTGCTAATTCTGTTTTATTTAATCGCTGGCACCGTCGGCCTTGTCTTCTTTCTCGTCGCCATGGCCGTCATATGTCTCTTTCTTTCCGGTGGAGATTAGCGATGCGTGGGAACAACGCCGAGAGTTTGTACATATATATAAGTTTATATATATATATATATATATATATATATATATATATATATATATATATATATATATATTATATATATATATACAATTCAGCTAATCAGTCCGATTTCTAGATAATCCAAAAATCACACAACAAATGTGTCTAGAATTATGTACGCAGAATTTTCATGTGAGACTCAAGCACGCGAACGAACGAACGAATTACACAACGACAAGTATGTAAAACTATGTAAATATGTAGTATAAACAGTTTTTCACTTTTTCAACTTTTTGGTGACAGCTTCATCAGATGATACTATTTTATTTCGTTAGCATCGCAGAAATAGCTATTTACCGTTGCAAAATATTTATTGTACTTTACGTTCGATTGTAAGCCTTAACATCTCTCACTTAAGTTTCATCTATCCTGCAATCTTCAGACAAAAGTGAAAGGATTCTCAGTGACACTCTCATTTATATGTTTTGGGGCGTACCATTCTATTTGTAGGTGATGTATATATATATATATATATATATATATATATATATATATATTATATATATGTATGTATACTGTACACGCAATTTTACATTTTCATAAGCGGAAAACTAATTGAAAAATAAAGGTGATTTAAAAATTACCGTACAACACTTTTTTCAAAAAACTAACTTTGCATTTGCATATGTATATATTGATTTTTCCCATTTTTGGGACATACTCAGCGTTTTGAATTAAATCATATCAGACTGAATGCGTCCAGTTAGCCAATGCGTTGTTCTGATTGGACAAAAGCTCATGCCGATTGTTGTAAAATTGAAAAAAAATCGGGACCCTCAACTAGTATTCATGGCACAAATACGTAGATAAAAGCAAATTCGCAGATAAAATATGGAGATTTAACAAAGCAGACTGTATTTTTAGAACTAACGTGTGTCATGTATGGAGTTATGATATGAAGCCATGCATGCCTCTGGCTACGTCACAAGTAAAAAAGTGGGCTAGAGGGGGTCTACGTGCGCCCCCGCCCGACAGGATAACGAATCCGTATTTTTCAGAAGCTTCGGGATCCCTAGAATACGAAATGGAATTTTAACATAAAAAATATAGGGATGCAATAGCTGTTACGGTCATCTTTTGAAGGGTACCGCAAAAGCACGTTTTTGCGACCTACGTGCATTTTCGTCAAACCTGTCTTCTTGTAAGACATCTGCTGAGCTTATTTTTAACATAACCTGAATTGTTCTTATTTCTTAAATATTTTATCGATTTATGTAGTATGCGCCTTGAAATGAAAGACTTAAACTTTGGCTCAAACTTTCCTCAATGAAACTTTTAACTAGTCTCTTATCAACTCAAGAATAAAAATCAGGGTCACCGTGCAAACTTGGGTTTTTGAGAAAGAAACCGCCTAATATTTACCGATATTAGCAAGTCACAATGGCAGCCTTACATCCCTGTGTTAAATTTTGTGGGAAAATAAAATTTCCGATTTTTGAAAAACTAGGACGGTCAAAATATTTTTTCTTCAAGAGCTTTTATGGGTAGAGAGTTGAGACTCATTTCAAATCACCGTGCGAAAATTCGCACCAGCTATATATGCCACGGATTCGCCATGTCTATGAATATGCGTGATACTATAACTGCTCAAATTTCGTTGTGCAATGTTTGTTCATAGACCCTCGAGAGGTCTATGGTTTGTTCAAGAAAATATCTGCAGTTAAACCTTCCGTGTTATTGCAAGTTGAACTCATAGTGTCATGTTCGATTTTTATGTCGTACCTTAAAGTTTCTTTTACGAGATGAAATGTGAGGTCAAAGCGACTAGCGTTGGCCATGTGCGTACTTTAGTTATCCACTGTCCCTTACAAGAGACGAAGAGAGTACTTGCCTTCTGGATATCAGACTTTTCCATCGAACAACTACGATAGTGCGTCTCCTTCTTTGTCACCCCGGCCTTTAAATTCGTTTGTAATTACTGCAAGTTGATGGGATTCTTCTCAATAAATAACGTCATAGGACATCCTTCCGTTTTAAAATATGATCTCTCATTTTCGAATCAAATATTCTGACAAACACCCTCTTCTTGGTTTGAAGGACTCCGTCTGAAACTAATTTCAACAAAACTGTGCATTGCCGGACTGTGGCTGTGTACATGTACACGAGTTACGCAATGTTGAAGACGATGTAATACTAGTAGTTATGTTTGGTACAGTGCCAGGGCAGAAAGCTTCTATATTTATTAGCGTGGAGTACTAGCTCAGGAGTGCTGCGCAACTCGTCAAAATACGGACACATCACTCGAATACGACGCGGTATCGCCCTAACTTCGTGTAATAACCCCTTTATCATACATGCATGCTTTGGTTATGACTGTTTTCCTACAGACGCTCCGAAATTAGCGACGAAATCAACTGGAAATCGACCTTGCTTCCTTCAGGCTGTACTTATAAAAAGTTGGTTGCTAAGGAGTGATGACAACCGTATCACTTCTTGATATATTCCGCTATTGGGCCATTCCACTTCAAAGAAGGGTTTATGAGCACTTTTAAAGCGAACAATTTAAATATTACGATGTCGACACAGGTTTTCACAATTTTAAGAAGATTTATTGGCATCATTTTACAAGTGGTATAGCCACAAACTGATGACGTCAAAGATGTGCTTACTTATGGAAATGAGGTCAAAGGTTACGTTCTAAAAGGGGCGATAAATTATTTTGGGGGTAAGAGTTAGGAATGGGGGCTTGGAAACTTAGGGGGAAATGATTGAAAAGAAGGGTCCCAATTTTTTACTCCTTTCCCTCATTTTGAGGTATCCTATTACTCTATCCATGTCTTCTTCAGCCAGCCTGATACCTATGTGGAAGCAACAGTTGATTAATGACAAGGGAGAGAAATGTTATTTTTAAGTTAGGTTTTTTTACACAACAACTATTACCGCTACCGGGGGTCGAACCCAGCACCTGCAGCATGTGAAGCACTACCTATAACCTGTACTCCACGAGAACAAGTTGCGAGAGAGGGATGCAATGTTTCATATAAACGTTAGGATGATAATGCTAAGCAGGAACTGATGAATTTATAATGTTCACTTGTAATGATTTGAAAGTCTTTTACGCATTTTCCTTCTTTTAATGAATTTATGCCTCTGCATTGATTCTTTATTGCCTGTCTTTATTTTTTCTCTGCATTGTCGTGTTTGTTGTGCAGATTGTTATTTTTTGAATATTTTTCATATTATTTGTTGTATTTGCACAATTAAAGTATTAAATTGTCACTTGTTTAGGATGTTTTATATGTTGAAAACTTTGTGTTTGACATTTATCATTGAATTTGTCATTTGCTGCCTTTTTACAATACGAAAGGTGTGTGTTCCGTTTTTGACAGGATACACTTTTATATAAAAGTGGTTCGTCACTCAACATGTATGCAATGCGATATTTCATTGCTTTTGTAGATGAAAACGTGAACAACAATTCGTTGGATATGCCACGAAAATTACATTATAAAAATTCCGCCGATCGACGAAGTGAATTAAGTACAGAAGCAAACGAAATTCGACGCCAATATAATGATTTAGGGTGCATATATTGTCACTAGCACAAGCTTGGTCTGGTTTGTGCATTCCAAGTGTCACACATCAGCGGCAGCTGTAGCCTCCTGAGTTGTCAATGTAGGCGTGATGTTAGTTTTTAGACCGTCTCAAAACATTTGGCATAATATGGTGTTATGTGCAGAGTTGCAATTAATCGATGAAGGGGACTGCAAACTTGAAGGACAGAGAATTGAAATACGTTGAACAAGCACGCCTTAGCTTTATCGCCGAAACGCCTCCGCCACATGAACTCATAAAGATAAGTTGGAAATAAGTCTGAAGGTGTGAATCCAATCCAATCCAATCCAATCCAATTTCGCATGGCATGCATCCACATGCCTTCAAAGGTGTTGGTGTGGGCGAAGGTTTGAGGATCCACAAAATGAAGACAATGATTAGCGGTGAAATGAGAGAACTGAGGAGACTTGGACAACGAAGAATAGGCCCCCTACCATTCATCGGAATAATATTGCAACCTTTAGGAACAAATCGATAAAGCATTGGCATTACGTACGCCGGTCAACAGAAATTAAAAAGGAAGTACAAATATCACGACCAATGACTCCAATCACCAAATGTCTGTTACTGTGTCGACTCAAGCTGTATTTGGACTTCCGGAACTTGAATTCAATATAGATTTTTTTTTGTTTACATCCGTGTATTCATAAATTTCCACAATACAGCATGGCAAAAAATCTATCGGAAGGCATATGCGAAGATAAAGAAAACAAATGTGTGGACCAAAAATTAAACCAATCAATAACAGAGTTTGAACTAATGTACAGGTGTGATTTTCGGCCTGTAGAAGAAGTAATGCAAATGAAAACATACAAAGATTTTTTGGCCGTCATATTGATTATTATTTGCATTTGAATGAACGCTGAATTCTGTTATGTAACTGGGTGCCGTCTTTGGCAACGGCTATATTGAAAGGGTCAATATGGCCATTGCCATCGGGGTCAGTTTGTACATGACAACAAATTTGATGAGTAAAACGTGAGTGGGGACATATTGTACCCGGAATGAGACGGAATTATTGCCGCGATCACATGAACTAACTAACCCTTACCCTAAAAACTCTGTGATGGTCTTCATTTGCTTGATTTTGTGTCGGGTGAAGCACAGTGGGAGCCAGAAATTGGGGTTAGCTGACCAAATTGTCGGAACTCCGCTCGCTTCGCTCGCTCCGTTCCGACAATTTGGTCAGCTAACCCCAATTCCTGGCCCTCACTGTACTTCACCCGATACAAAAACTAAGCAGTCGGAGATTGTGACAGTGATTTGAAGAAAGTGCAAATTTATGTTATTTTAACCTTATTAGTTAGTCAGTGCCGCAATTACGGGGCGTCTGTGTTTTGTGTACGGCGATTTTGACGTCATCAGTTTGTGGCTATACCACTTGTAAAATGGTGCCGATTTATCTTTAGTTTGAAATGACGGTGGATGTAAAACATAGGCGGGAATTTGTAAAATGGGTGTGTTTTCGTGTTTTGATACATAACCTCATCCCTGCGTGAAAGTTATGAGGCCGCCAAAATCGGGTCAAAATACTCGCGCCACGCTCAAACTTTATCGAGTATGAACAGCTGAGAGCACAGAGCAAGCAGCTCTGCGACATCTATGAATACACATACAGTGGATATAATACCCGTACCAGTCAGTTTATCTCGAGAATTATACATGTCCCCAGACGTCAAATATGCCGAATTTACCATCTCAGTAAGCGGATTAGGGAAAACATGAAGTGAGTACACTGTAAGCTGTAGTGTCGTAACTCGTTCGTGATTTTGTTGCTGTACGAATAAAACATTTCAAAGGTATTTCCGTCGTCTGCTCGTATATTTTCGTTCCTGGCTTGCCTAAATAAAACTAAACTAAACCTAAGCGAAAGTTTGACTTTCCCTAGATCTTACATTGTATCTGAAACCCGCACCGCATCGGTGCCACCAGACACGATCATGACCTGTACACTGACAGGTACAAATCGGGAATATAATGTGCACCTTCAACCTTGCCTATCGCGAGTATTTTCAGTGCGGTTGGATTTTCGTGGCTCATTTACGGCTGTAAACGATGTAATTCACCGCCCAGATACTTTAAGTTCATCAACAGGAAACTTGTCGTAAAGCGGTTCTATCATGATGCTCTGTAAACCGATATTTTTACGTATAATCATACATCCATGGTGTAATCTTCAGCAGCGTAGACGACACGAAAACACTTAACCGTGCACCGCCACGGGACCGGCCGTGAATTGACAGGCGTCGGCAAATTATACAAATTTTCAATACGTTTGTTTGTATGTTTTTGGTACAACTGTTAAGTTCAATGCCCATGAAATGACTGCAAACAACAGAATTGTGACCATAATCATAATGACCTTTGCGGATTGTCATTTGCCAAATTCGCTCAGCTGTTTTATATGTACATATACCAACGAAGGTCATGCATACCAGCGAAGGTCACGCGTACGCGTCGCTGTAAGTAGTTCGGTTACAGTGAAAATATAATTCGTATTTTCACTAGTTAAAATATGGGCTCATATCAGTACCGTCTGAACAATAGAAGAATGGCAATACAGGCATAGCATGTATGATATATATATATATATATATATATATATATATATATATATATATATATATATATATATATATATATATATATATATATCGAAGTATACAGATGTCCTCGTGGGAAAGTACAGTGCTCGATGGTAAAAGCAAAGCAGAGCGTTATAAATAAATAAATAAATAAATAAATAAATAAATAAATAAATAAATAAATAAATCATTATTATTATAATAAATATATAATATATAATATATTTAAACCATATATTTAAAAATTAAAATTTATATATATATATATATATATATATATATATATATATATATATATATATATATATATATATATGGCAAGCGAAGGTATTTGGTTACGGATATACGGCTTCT
This sequence comes from Ptychodera flava, assembly GCF_041260155.1. Taxonomy (NCBI): domain Eukaryota; kingdom Metazoa; phylum Hemichordata; class Enteropneusta; family Ptychoderidae; genus Ptychodera; species Ptychodera flava. The sequence continues at coordinate 3,548,193 of NC_091946.1, forward strand.
GGGTGAAATGTAGCATGTTTGGTGGGAAATAATCACCGAGCGAAACGAGTATAGCAAGACTGATGCTACTTTGCAAGCGTATTTGAAACTTTCAGCTTTCTTTTCGGCTAGTATGCTAGCTACAACCGTGATGGTCAGCATTGAACAGGGCTATTTATAGAACACAGGAGGTGACGCAGAAGCGTCGACTATACACGCTTGTTTACACAGTGTATCCGATAAAAAAAGTGGCTGTTCAATAAGTATCACGGTCCACAGAAAATACAGACACAAATTACTGAAATTTTGATAAAGCGAACCCATGTACAATGACGGATAAATGTCATTTGGGTACAGCGTATTGATCTTTTCAAGTTTATTCGTGACTCGTACACAAGCTACATACAGCAAACAAATGCAAGTTCTTGGACGATCTGATGTGTTTTGCAATTTCATTTTTTGCCATTGTATTTGGCAAGACACAACATTGTTCAATACCATTCATCAGACCAGATTTGGTAAATTTTGAAGTACTCACCTTATTTTTTAAGAATGCCTTTGATCATACGATAATAAAGATAAAACAATACTGTAACATCCAATCATTAACATCAATGCAATTCTTGGTCTTCAATTTACATGTCAGAAATAACATTTAAAAGTCACTGTGACACTTTACAAATCCATCACGTGAAATTCTCATGTTCCTTCTTTAAGCGTTGACAATCTTCATTGTCCTTAATATAATTCAAATATAAATTGTTTTCTTCCAGACTTCTTAAACAATCTCGTTAATCGTAATTAGTACATTTGCCAACGACATTGTATGTGTCCAGTCTGTATGCAAATCAACTTATTATTGAGATCTTTTTGTTTTAATTAATTGGTAATTAATAATAATGGTGCTGATGACTATCTAGTGCTTTTACTTTTGTATTAATAAAGTATCTCGAAGTCCTAACAGTTTCCGTACAATTGATCAAAACGTTGAAACGGAAATCAGCAATATATTAATATTTCACATTTCTGCTCCTGTACAGTACACACGACCATGACCACACAGTACCTGTTAGTTATAAACTTTGAAAAGAATAAATACAAACTTCAATAGTGCATTATTTAAATACCCTTTACTAGTTTCTTAAGTCTGAAAAGTAATTTTACCTACTCTAATAATTCGTAAAACTGTCTGACCCTTGCGCACCCCATTAGAAATATTCTCCCCTCGTCATGCTCCCCACACATTCGCACATTCAGTACAGCCGTCGATGTATCGTTCCGGTGATATCACCTTACAATACGACCCAGTAAAGACATCTTCCAAATCAATACTTGGTCAGTCAGGTGCATCTTCGCATATCCGATCGATCAAGCCATACTACCATCGAATTTGAAACCGTATTTGAGCTAAACTAGGGGTAGGGACATGTACAGATGTACATCATTTTAAAAATCCTCTTTGAGTAGAGAAGGGGCTCATACACGAGCGGGGGTTTGGACTAATACATTAGTTGATCACGTGTTGATTCTTGTTTACACGTACATAATCAAACTGACATGAGGGCATTAATTTTATCAACTTAAAGAAAATTTTGATGACACAATTCAATTTTGATGGCATTGTAACAATATATACATGTGAGTTGTTTTGCGATCGAACAACACACTATCCTATCTGAAAACGTGTTATTTAGGAACTTTTCACCGCTACATTGTTTTGAATAATTGCAAGACTTCAGAACGAGAAATCGAAAATTTGACTAAACAAAAAATCCCGATCTACCTATATACGATATATTTGAAAAGCATAGAATCGGAACTACATAACTTATTTTACTTGGCCTAAGCCGGACATTAGAGTTATCAATTTGACAAAGTTGAAATTTATTTCGTGTTTTATAACGATGACCCTTCTTCATTACATGAATAAAATATGGAATAGCAGAAAAAAAGTTTACATATTATTTATTAGTAAGGTGTAGACAGAGTGTTACAGAATTTCGTTTTCGGTTTGGTAGCCTTTTTGACAAAACATCTGGCTATATATGGCTGTCTGAGGCTGTCTAAAGGGAAAACAACAGCGGTGGTTGTGAATAAAAACGACAAAAAGATGATCTCATAGGAAGTCTGAGTATTAATTTAATAACTAAAGGGATTATCTGGTTATCGAGTATTATAATCATTTTATATTATGTTATCATTCTCGTGTTTTGTCAAAGTTCTACATCTGATCAATAATAGCAACTCCTGGTTTTAAGTTACAAGCAAAGTTTTATCCCCAAGTATTCGAATTGTCAAGATTTATATCATGGAGCTTGAAATTGTTCGCGTCATACAATGATATGGAATCAGCTAGGGTCCAGAATGTTAAAGCTTTTTAGCAGCTGGTCGATACATTTCATGACCCTTACCCAGGCTGTAAACCCGATGGTCGTTAACCACTTTGCTGGCAAATTCACTCGTACTGTTTATTAAGTATATACTTAACTCTTCATCGGATGAGAAACCAATTGCAAGCTGCAGTATCACAATTTCATTTCGTTATCATTCTTAATCTTATTTTTGATTTTCATGCAGATATCATCTAGAAATCAATAGGATAGCAACAATGAATGACCAACCACCTTGGTGGACCGCAACCACAGTCATACGGAGGACAACCACCTTATATACAGGCACGTACCGCATGGAGGCGCTCATTACCACACGCAGAACACTGTAGTTGTTGTGCCACCAACGAGGTAAGCTGTGGGTATTTATGGCTTCACACTCCTCGTCGTTTTGCTTGGCGTATTAATGTTAGGAGTTCCTTTTACCTATTAAAGCTCTTTCAGCTGTAACTTTTTAAGATATTTTGCAGTGTTTTCATCCTACTGTGAAATATGGTAAAATGCCCAGCGTTCAACATATCGCCTCGTGTTTATGTTCAATATTTCTATTGACAAATTAGGGGAGACGACAAAAGTTCAGTGAAGGATAAAAACGTAATCCTTTTAGTTCGGGGTGGGGGTGACCAGAAAAAGTTTCTAAAAGTATCCGATAAATCGATTTAAGATAAAAATTGCCAGGGGAATATTTTTGAAAAAAATACAGCAAAAAAACGCACTTTCGTGTTGAAGCGGTTTCCTCCACATGTATGGGGGACTGTGATGAAACACAAAGTTAAAGTAGTGTGTTCCCTGTGTTAACAATGCATTATTTAGTCGTATAGATTTAGCCACCTAAAATTGACTGATCCTTTGCTTCGCATTACATAGTAAGAGCCCGGCAATAGGTTCAATATAAGTCAATTAAGTTTGTACGGGGGTGGGGGCGTTGGGGAAACTTCTGAGAATTTAAGTTTTTTATCCTACATTCCATATTGAATTTTTGACATCGCCCCTAAATCCAAATCTTTGTACTATTTAAATTCAGTTGTCAAACATTAAACACAGCATAAAATTCACAATGAATTGTGTTGACAAATCCTATATTTTTTGTATTTTAATGTGTCTAGTGCTTAAATCTATATATTTTCTAATATCATTTATGACCTTAACTGTCTCAATTTGTCGCCAATTTTGAGTCGATTCGGGAAATTTCGTGAGTCATTTTAAAGAAAACTGAAGTTTTTGCTGAAGTTTTACTGAAGGTTTTTAGCTGCTAAGGTGTTTGCAGCTAAAAACCTTCAGTAGCTGTGACGTTTGTAAAATTAGGTAGTGAGCTGGTAGTTAAGTCCATATAAAGGTAGATTGTGCATGTTCTACTGTACAAATTTCGTATGCATCGAAAGAATGTCAAAATTAAAAATAATAATTAGAGAAACAGAAACCAAAATGTACCATCTAGTTATACACCACCCCTATTCAGTAAGGTCAGTAGCATAATTTACTCCATAAAAATAAGGCAGTGAAAATATTTATTATGGTTGTAAACGACCACACCCGTGGTCACTTTACTGTTGATTAAGCATACTAGATGCAGTAAGAAGTTATGTTTGTTTGAAGACAAAACAGACCCTGCCAAAGGTTGTAAATGAGAGCTAACGATTGGCACCCTGTGTTAAAATTGAGACACAAGATACCACTTCCAAAGCCTCAATGCGATAATTTTACAACCCCAGATAGAGCTGGTTTTGCCTTTGTACAAGCAAAATTTCAGACTGCATCAAGTGGCAGACAGTAAAGTGGCCATGGGTTTGATACTCGTCTTCATCGTGACGCGTTTTTCCAACTTATGTACACACATGTATGTACAATATTTGTAATTATATGATTTTGTTTGTCTTTATGTGCGATTGTTTGCACGCATGCATGCACACATGAATGCATCATTATATTACATGAATTTACCACGGTCAAGTCAGACAGACATACACACAATCCTACCGTCTTTAAAAGATAACACCCTTTCAGGATCACACACAAATGATTTCTGCCCTCTACGTCCACAAAGGAAATAATCCAACTGGGGATTAGGAAAAAACGGACGCTCCAGCCGATGGGCCGTACAGGAAGGTACAGGTAGTATGATGATAGCCAAACTTGAGATTATGTATAACGCTACAGGGACTCGTAAGGGCGCCCTCATCATCACCGGAGTTTCGTGTATCTGTCGTTCAGGATAATTATCACTGGCTGAAATCTGAAAAGGAATATTTCACTTTCAAGGCGGAGTTTCGACGAGTGGACATAGTGTCTATCGAACAGTCATGATGATGATGATGATGATGATGATGATGATGATGATGACGACAATGATAATCATGATCATGAAAATGAGGGTAATGATATTGATGAAAAGCGGACGGGTGTATCACGAAACAAAAACTTACCAGCTTCAGACCTTAAGACACGACCAATCTTCAAGAACTACCAAGACAAAGGTGTCGAGGAATGTACTATTTTGTGGTACCGCCATGGAATGTACATTCCTTACTCCTAAATCACGTGACTGTAACAAGTGGACGGATAATAGGCAACAACTATGACGCTATTGTTATGGTTTAATCCCGTAACGTTATTCGTCTCCACTACCGTCACCTCATTACGAAAACTAGAATAGAGACAATAGCTAATACACAGCTCAAATTGAGTCAAATATATGCAGTGCATGCCATGAGAGATTACACTTACTTGACTGTCCTTTTGCAAACGCGTCCCGTTATCGTTTATTTCGAATATAAAGAATAACTAAGGCTTGCAAACTTTTAATGTACATATCGTCGTAAAATCATGGAGGTTCTTTTACTTTCATCGTGAAATGTTATCCATCGAATTCTCAAATTTACTTGGACGCAATAGTGTGCATGTACACAGTCAGTGAGTATGGAGTGACCTTGCCACTATGTACTTGGAAAAAACGCTTACAGCTTTGATCGCTAGGAGTCATTCTACATATTTATGGATCTGTAACTAAAATCACAACGCCGAGGATTTTAAACATTGGAAAAGCAAAGGCATGGAGGAGTTTATTTTAAATAGTGTACCATTCAATGTGTGAGACGTGTTTCCACAGAGAAAATTGTATTGATATGGAAATACCTACAGACTTCCCGTATACGACTTGATCACTTTTCACAGGTTTCCCTTTGTCATAAATACCTTTAATAACACACTTGGACTTGGTATCTTACCGATGTTGGTGCATAGCGATCAATTAACGCCAGGCCTAGCTACCTTGACGTCTGACAATAGAATAGAATCTGAATCCTGATTTTATGTTAAATGCGATATATGAAGCAGTACATATATCCAGCTGGATATATCCGATCTGGCTCATCCTCATGTTCCGCAAATCGGTTAAGGCAGGGCGTGATAATTTTATACGTTTTACAACGCAAACAATTTATGATATTTTTTGAAAACAGAAAGTTAATTACATTGATGGCATTTATTTATTTTAGTTCCAGAGACCAGCTCTGGAACTGTTAGTTTTTGCTCACTTTCCTTCTTTCTTTCTTCCTTTCTTTCTTTCTTTCTTTCTTTCTTTCTTTCTTTCTCTATTTCCGGTATTACTATCATAGAACATGCTATACACAAATTTTACCTTAATTACCCAGAATGCATTGCGACACGCTTATGACGTCATCGCTCAGCTCGGACGGGTTTTACGGGCATTTCTTGTGTGCTTATTTATTTATTTTTTATTCTGCATTGCTCGACTATCATATTGCGTTCAGCTATTAATAATTCTAGCTTTCTTTCGCTTTGTTTTTTGTTGCTTTTTGATTTTATTTTTCTCTAAATACTCGCCGTACGTGGCGCTATACTAACCGCGGCTTGAGGTAGAGTAATTAACGGAGTATGTACCGTTACGCACGTGGCACGAGAGCCGCATTGTCTATTGCCACTTGGATTGTAAACCGCATCGTACGTTGCCACGCGCGTGGCATTAAATCGCCTAGGCCTAAATTGAATTTATGAATGAAGCCTGCTTACATAACGTTCGTAATAAGGATGCGCGAGTAAGAGTAAGAAGGGGTTAAGTAGATCCCTAAAAGTTCACACCGTAGAATAAACTCTAACGAAGAATGTCGTTTATTGTGTTTTGTTCGTTCAGTTTTTTTGGTTTTTTTGGTTTGTTTTTTTTTGGGGTTTTTTTTGTATCTTCATGACCAGCAAGGAGACTTTGTACATACGTCACTTCGTCGGTGCAATAATGTTTGTCGCAAGGCTGGGAGGCGCAGTTTGTCCTTTTCAAGGCGGAGGGTCCATGTTTCTGATAATGCACGGATAGATCACAGACTAGGAGGAAACTCTCCTCCTACTTTTCGCATTATCTCATGTAATTATTAATATACGCACGAAGTCTCCGAGAAGTCTGACACTTGTGAAGTTCAATCGAGACGGCTTGACATCAAGCCGCGTTTTTAGTCTATGTTTTTTCTTCTTGTCTCTGGATAGATTTAGAAGGTGTAAATCACGTGTTCGGCACGTGACTTGGCCTGTCACTCATGTCGGTGACCTTAGGTCTTGTCATCTCCACAAACATCGTTGTCTTAATTTTGTTAAATTTGATCGATATTTTATTTGCTCATGGGATGACAAATTAATCAAGACAATAATCAGCCATCGCGGAAAATTTCCGCGATGGCACATTAAAGTTGGTACACAGTAAGAAAACATTGTTGAGAATTCAAAGATGCTACTATGAGCTGGGACGATTTACAACATATATTCATGTATATTCGTCCAAGGTTCGACCTCAGTCTCCAACTAACTACTTGATTTCGGGGAACATCAAGCTTCCCGGCAAGAGACCTTGGCAAATGACGATGACAATTAGGGTGATATGATTATTGTTAATTGTTGGCAACTTCATTTTAATTCGGACTGGATAGAATGCTTTCTTCAGAAATGAAATGACAGCAAATTTACAATACTTAAAGGGAGTGGAGAGAGTTAACAACAATGCACGAACATTCCGTTCATCCATGAGTGTGCATATCAAGGGAAGGGCCGACAATTTTTGTTGAATGATGTGTAAAATTACAAGTACTTTAAACCGCAGCACATGCACGAAGTGATTGTATTTGTACTGTCAAATGTAGATTACGTCCAAGTAGATGAATTTTTAAAACATAAAATCATTTTAAACAGTGAACGTTTCTCTAGTTTATCTTCTATTTCATAGAAACCAATTTGAGATCTGGCAGCCCAGGTCAGGTTTTTCTATACGACAAGTGATCGGACGCGTTACCTTTGAATCTGCACATTAGTGAGTCAGTTTCTGTCGGATTTCAGGTGAAACCCACATGTATCACGTTCATCTTCTCACACCACGGCCACCCCATGAGTAACCGTGCGCTCACACCTTTCATGTGAAAACAGAACACAAATCACCACGTTCAAGCCACTAACACGTTCACACATCCCATACTTGAACCAATTTTCTGTTAAATACATCATCTGAATAAAAGTGAAAAAGCATTGCTTTGTTTAATATCAGTTATAAATTTTTTTGCAGAGTCTTTACCCCATTTTCACAAAATACATTTTGTGCAAATGTACCATACGGAAAACGTACTCTAAAAACAAAGTACTGAATCAATGATTATCACTGATACCAAATCTACTGAGAAGAACATAAAACAAATGACAAATTTACTGGCATACAGTTTCTATCAATGCTACAGTGACATGTAAAAAACCGACAACTATATATTCAATGTATTCAGTCTCTACAATCACAGTCCCTCCATGTGCACCCACCAGTCTGGAAACAGCTCCTATAGCCTGTTTCTTTGTTCCGAACTATACGTTGCGAGTAAATATACAAAATCATCCCGGTCTCTTGCATTTACACAGTACACAGACATGATGAACAGACAGTGTTGACAGGGCAATAATTTGGAGTTACTGTTGGAGACGTAGAAAGACTTCCTGGTGTGGCTGTCCACGGTTGCACATTTGTAAACTAAACTTAGCCGCATCCACGCGGCATCGGACACCGCGCAAAATCGGACATATTTTGTCAGTAGTGTTGCGTGCACGCATAGCTGTCGTTGCAACCTGTAGTCTGAGTTGCAAATGTGTTCCGGGTAAGTGATCTGTACATCGGTAGTCACCCATTAAAATAGTTGTATTGTCGAAGTACTTGCATGCGTTATTTCACAAATGTAATCTAAATTTTCAGACATATTTATGCATAATAATAAGAGAACCATGACGTTATTTGCAAACTGCATTGAAATCCAAACTATTTAGCATAGAGGACAACTATTCCTGGATCAAGGAGGACTTTTTGTGAAAGCAATCGAAGGAGGGTCGGTACTTTTAATTCATCTTTCCGTCTTAATTAATCAGAATAAAAACTGGTATTCGATAGATTCTTCTGTCTGACACAAATGTCGCAGTGGCTGCTCCTTTCATTTCCCTCATTGTTTATCAATGTGTCTAAAAGAAAAACTGATCAGCATCCGTCTCTGCATTCCATTGTATCTTTCTTCTACGGGAGTATTGGCGTATTAGCAGACAGCAATCTGTTTATATATCATTAGCATGATAAGTATTCCTGCACCTCTGTTGTGTGTTCTAAAAAAAAATCTGTATTTGTTTCAGTTCAATGTTCTGTCCATTCAGTCTCTATCCAAACACTCAAATGAACAGGTTCGTTTTATCCACAATGTTATCTACAAAACCTGTGTGCGACCATAGACATTAGAGGGGGATCTTCCCTCCTCTACAGTCTATGGTGCAATGCGACCTTCAAAAAGGAAAATGTATATGCGACCACAGTCCCCCACCTTCGTTTAATAGCAGCTCATAAAGTAAAAGGCGGATTCCGTCTTTTTCCTGCTAACAAGTTCAAGTTGTTTTGAGAGAGCGATAAGACCCCCTCCCTCCGGGTTGGTGATCGACGGAACAAATTAATGAATCGGATTAGGGAGGGAAATTAACAGATACTGTTTTCTTTGAAATACTAAGCTTGTAAAGATATATCCAGGGCACACACGCACAACACAGGTCAGGCAAGGCAAGGCTACTTTATTAAAAAAAAAGTTTGATGCATGACTTTTATTGATCATAGCCTGATTCCTAGATAATATTGCCTCAAATACCCCGTGATGGCAGTAAAAACAACCACAGATTCTCCGATCGTTGCTTCACAAAGCCCCTGTGATATCTACAAGAAGTAAGGAGTTGTATCAACGGGGCTTCTGACAGGATGAGATGATCGGAGAACACCGGCCCACAGGCGCTCCTTAGCTGGGTAGTCTGCTAAGTAGATCGATTTTCGGATCGATCTATTGATCCCGTAGTCGATATGCCCGTCACTGCAACCTAAAAATGACGTCATACGGTAGAATCGTTCTGCAGGCCGCATTTCACCGCGCTTGGTCTCAAAACACGGCCGATTTCTTCAAGATGACGCGAGTAACACATTCATCGGCGTGATTTTTGAGGAGATGGTTAAATTTGTGATCCAACTAGGTATAGGCCTATGGGAACGTAGTTCTGAATGTTTTGTGCGAGCGCACGGCCAGTTGAAAACCCGGATCGCGTGTTTTTTGAGTGATTGTGTGGCACACCTTGTGATTTAGGTTGCAGTGACGGGCATGGCATATCGACTACGGGATCAATAGATCGATCCGAAAATCGATCTACTTAGCAGACTACCCAGCTAAGGAGCGCCCGTGCACCTGTTTTCTAAAATTTCGCCACAGTCACCTGTTTTCTATTCCGCTCTAGGTCTATGCGCCCCATAACTATGGCCATAGACGTGAGTACATATGCCTGTGTTCTTATCAGGCATATGTTAGTCTATGGCGCGGGCGGATGGACGCAGAGCGGGATAGACACAGGCGTTATGTTGACTGGATAGTTTGCAAAAGTGTAGATTATGCTGTGAGTTTATGCTACATTCCGACCACGCTCACCTGTCTATTCCGTTCTGCGTCAATATATGCGCCTCATAGTGTGTACATATGCCTAAGAAGAAGATATGTACACACGTCTATGGCACAGGCGCTCCTTAGTTGGGTAGTCTGCTAAGTAGATCGATTTTCGGATCGATCTATTGATCCCGTAGTCGATATGCCCGCCACTGCAACCTAAATATTTAGGTTGCAGTGGCGGGCATATCGACTACGGGATCAATAGATCGATCCGAAAATCGATCCACTTAGCAGACTACCCAACTAAGGAGCGCCTGTGGTCTATGGGGCGCATATATAGACGCAGAGCGCAATAGACCATAGGTGACTGTGGTTCCGACGTACTGATACGTAGCCTTTCTACACTACGTATCAGAACGTCGGGACGTCGCATAAACTACACTTGTACAAACTACCTAGATTAAACGCCCGTGGGAATAGACCACAGGTGACCGTGATTCCGCTCTGCGCCTATATTATCATGATTATAGGCGCTCTATGATGATAACGCTAGACGAGAAGATTGTTTCGATGAATTCGAAATCTATCATTTATAATTTCGGAAAAAATCTTTGATATCGCTCTTTTTCATATGCAAAATCGACGTTCCAATTGATATCAAACGGCACCGCTTATGAAAAAGACAACGTCTTCGCCCCAAGGTCACGTCAGTTACGAGATATATCGCGAGATCTCATATTCCAGTATGGCGGGCTTGAAGGTAAGAACATGTGCAACTTCAAATGATCGCTTTCATGTTTACGTAAACCAGACTGTCAACTATTTATTCCAAAACAGTGTGAAATCAAACTGCAACAGTGCCAGTCAAAGTCTTTGCAATTTCAGTGTTCTTTTTTGATAGATTTATTTGCCTGATTCACACAGTGTTCAAAATGTTCAAAGCGCGACGATCAGCTTACCAAGTTACCGCTTCAGCGTTCACAAAGTGCACACAAGATAATGAAACCCTTTGGCGTCCTGTTGACGCGTTCTGAACGATAGATGTAAGTCGGAATACATCTAGGAATATCAATCGGTCCACTTTGCTCACAAGGAACCCGAACGGGTTTTAATCGCATGTTAACATTAACATTCGGGCAAGTGTGAAAGACTTTATGTCGGAACGTCTCAGGACTCGACTCTCAGATATACGTGTATGTGGGTTGAATTTTGTGCTGGCAACAAATATAATTCAAACATAGATGCGCTTTAAATACGGTAGACGCTGATTATCCCATATTATAAGGGTGACCCTTTTATTTATTTTTTTTGTTTCTTATCTTCAGAGGAATACTCGGGCAGGGCGGGCGGTCGCAATAAAAAAACAAGTACCAAAAAACAAATCTGTTATTTGTTTCAGTTCAATGCTCTGTCCATTCAGTCTCTACAATTTTAAGTAGCCCACAGAAAAAACGTGTACTTGTTTCAGTTCAATGTTCTGTCCATTCAGTCACTGCAATTTCTTGTCTTTCACTTCAGTGTTATGTGCTCTCTGTCCTTTTAGTCTGAGTCGCTGCAATCTCACAATTTGATGATGGTGGTGCTGTTGCTTGGATGACTGCCTCAGAGGTGGCGCAAATAAAAAAGTTTTTTTTTGAACTATCAAAGAAAATGAACTATGAAAGAATATGAACAACTGAACTCCTACATTGTATTATCATGCACGCCAGAACATAGATACCAGATTGGCATAAATTTACAGCATGCAAATAATATTATAATGAGGAGAGCATCTCTTTGAGATGCGGCCTTCATTGGCATCATGGCTGCCCTGCCAACCGCAGTCTACGGATCACCTGAAATTTTTTGCTCTATTAATCCGTAATCACTGCTTTTCAAACAAACAAAAATCATGTATAAGTATAAGCATTTTGAAGAGTAATGGACCACCAGGTTCCTTGTTTGTGCAGTTTTGTAGCAACAAAGTAAGTGAAACGGACATTTATTTTCTGGTAGCCTTGTGGCCTGGTCCATAGCAACATCATCAACATAGGGGGATATGCATCTGTAGATTGATTGGCCAAGAAACAAGGGTTAAAGGCTGTCAGTGTTTCCCCTGGGTTCCAAAATCTTGTAGCAAATTTGGCTAGAAGCCCTAAAAAATTATTCGCCAAACCAGATATTCAATTAGCCAAGTCGATACCAGTGATCACAAATGTGTCATTTCTTTCTCATTAATATGCAAAAATAAATATTTGTCTGCATTTTTCGTAAGAATGACAGAAATAAACCCTGTTAGTGCTACAATGGATACTAAAAGTAACACCAATTTATGGTTCAGATTACAATGTGCCAACATCAGCCACGCATACAACATAAAATTTGTCTGAATTTCAAGGGACATTTGTCCAAAGTTAGGCGTATGCAACTATATTTAGTAACAAACCTGAAATCGCTATCATGCGATACTGTACATATCGCTACAGACAACGGCACGAAACCTGGTTCAGCATACTAGTTTTTTTTTCAAAAGAATCAGATATCCATTCTCGTAGCAGTCAAAAGTAAAATACTCTCAGACTTAAGAAATATGTGCATTTTAGACTTCCAATACATTTGCTTTACGCTTGAAGTTTAGCAAGCCAAGTCGTACAATTGAAGCTCGGACAGCGCACAACGTATCAATGGCGCTTGGGTCAGGGGTCATCATCAAAAACTTCAGTGTGTATTCACAGCCAGCTTGAATCATGCCATGAATCGCGGAAATCACGGATCATAAATCCAAATGTTTACGTCTATTATGTAAACAGAACCGTAAAATATCAAACATATACCCTTTTGATAAGGAGAAACGTCTTTTTGTTTCACTGACGATCAAGTTAAATGCTCAAATATCGCGGAAAGACTTTGCATATTTATTTGCACGTATGAATGCAGAACTAGGCCGACTCGGCGGACGATCGAGTGCCTTCTCTGAAAGTCTGTATACGATATCACGTCACAATACACCACGGTCCGTGATACACTGACAATTGTCATGAATTTATCTTTAAGGAAGCCAATTCACACAAGTTTCTAACGCCAGTTAAGGTATTTTCTTGTTGGCAGCAATACACCACGAACATTTTCGCTATCAGAGTGCCTTACTCGCTGTACGTTCTAAAAAATGCCATGCGTACGCTTTTGACCATGCATGCTGCTACCTTCTTTTCCAAATTCACGGTCGACTTTCCTACACTGATTATAATCTTTCTTTCCATTTCATAGCTTTACTTGTGCTTAGAATGTTTGTTATAGGGGTGGTCCCCAGTGTGCGAAATTAACGTCGGTCCGACGGTCCGAGACCGACAGATTTCTCATCGGGCCGAAAGTTTTTAGCAATATGTCGGTCCTTATGACCGACTGAAATTTGGAATAAGTGATGAAAATTTCTCCGTCAAGACCTGTAACAGATGGAGATGATGACTGACTCTGAATCAGGTGATTCAGACTTGAATATCATGCACCTATCAATCCACCGTGGGAGTGCGGGGCAACAGGGCATATTGATCGCACTTCGTGTCCTGGTAGTGGGCAATTCGATCTCTATGGTACGTCGCAACATAGTAATTTTTTGTCTTGAGATGTTTTACATTTACGAAGAGTCTAATACCTCCGATCGACGCGCATAGCACGGTGCAGCTGATTACATTCAGATCAGTATGAATTACGTCCGTGCATGCAGATTCTAGCAATGGAATGGATTTATTTGGGTGCAACAATGCGACACAATATTGTAATAATACTCGTCTAGTGAGTGTAACCCTGGTAATGTTAGCATATCTGTGTCATATGACAACAACACCCAGTATCACTTCACTAGTTCCATACTTTAAGTGTTCGGAATTACACGTATACACAAATGTACATAATACAGCCCTTCATTTTATCAAATTGACTCAGTTTTCTTTGCTTTGATTTTCCATTGAAGCGTTCAAAACATAAACGGTTCATAGAAGAGTTTAAGACAAAAACCTACTACGAGAACAGTGCTGTTGACTAAACATATTTGTTTTTGAACATGGAGGTATTTTTTTATCTCTATGGTTTTGAACTACGCCCGATACAAGGACTAGATGTTACACGACAGCCAAATTGTGCTACCTGCAGTCGACAGTCAAGTCCAAGTTTCGCTGCGTTTGTTTGTGGACCGCTAGGCCATCTTGCTTGCTCGTTGGTCTTTAACCAAAGTTTGCTTGCTCGTTGGTCTCTAACAAAAGTTCACAAGGCCGACTGTTACCTCGATATATCGACGTGATAACAAGTTTACATTTTATAAAACAGAGTGGCCTTATCATAACAGTTTTGTCGAGTTGCACGATCCGTTGTGTATACTCTCAGCGGCCGAGAGTAGGGCTTCAAATTGTTTCGATGTACACCGTTTTACGACAGGCATGCAAAACTCACCGTCATCCTGGGCTGTAGGCCTAAATGTCGCAAAAATTACGTCTTTTAAGATTTTACGGTATCATTAACTGATCGTGTCGATGGTTTTCAGCAGTATCGAGTGTCTGTCAAACTTTCCAGAGTCATTTTAATAACTTTAAGCTTTCAAAGGGCGATGAGACCCAGCAATCGCTCAGGCAAAACTTTTCGATCAGAAAATATGCATTCCTTTCCGCGAGTGGCGACGTGTGCTATTCATGTTGTCTGCAATTTCTATAATCGAGAATAAGTTACGATACTTGTCCTTTTAATTAAAAGTATAACTTCATCTGTTTCTTCATGAATGCAACAGAGGCCACATTTAAGCATATTTATTTTTTGAAAAATTTCGAAAGTTATCCATGATCAAAATACATACCAAGTATTTTCTCCCCTCTGTTTTACATTACAATAAATAAGACGTACGTGATCAATGTTTGCATAAAAAAATATTCATACACTCCCCCTACTCATGACTGTTTTCTGGGTACCAAGCTATTCACTCACTCTTCTACCACTCACGTTGGCTAATTTCAGAACTGATTTTCAGCTCGCCAACCATTTTCAAATCACAATATCACATGCCCTGGTTGTAGTAAGGATATAGTATAAGGATAAGGATATTTTATTTCCAAATAGAACAGAAAAAAAACCAGAAAAATACAGACACATTAAGGATTAGTAAATTGGGTAGGGACTAGAGAAAAGTATCATACTAATCGAGTCCAGCCCCCTACCATTCAACATCGCTGAATCTATCATTTTGCCATAGGACGTCATGTTGAACATTGTGGCCTATCCTCGATATTTGAAATAAATTCCGTGTCAATGTAAGTAAATAAATCATAAACTTTTGACTTAGAGCTCAAAGATCTTATACTTTCTGGGATTTGGTTCCAGAGTGTAATGTAGAGAACACCATTCCCCATGAGAGACAAACTTTCTCGCTTTCATCAGCCACATGTAGCCAGTGCATGAGCCTGTATTCCCCGGCCCCTGGGTGTTTGACATAATTTATAGTCTTAGAGTGAGGGATTTGACATGGCTAGAAAAAAATTTCAAATTCTCCTGTTAGTCCCATAGTCCCCCCGGTGGTAGAAAACATTGATAAATGTGTGCGCATGACAGTGAGGAAGATGAGGGCTGTGATATTTTTCAGATTCCAGATCGTGTAGATGAATGATTCATGATCATTCACTTACACTATATTCTGCAATCTGTGTGAACAACAGTCCTTTTGAGAGAATACTTACTGACAGGTGCAGCCAACGAACAATGCACTTTTAAAGGGGTCCTTACTATGATAAGATATATTGTGTATGACAAGGAATGTGAACTGACTAATTTTAAGTCAAGAGGGTAATTAAGTAGCTGTTCATAATTTGCCCTCCCACTAAAAATTTTCGACCTACCCTCCCACACTCAAACTTCATTTTTACCCACTCCCCACTTATTTTTGCCTGTTTCCCCTCCCCACTGTGAATTTTTGAAGCTCCCCTGCCCTGTGACGAAAAAAACTTGCCGATTTTCCCTGCCCTGGAAAAAATTCCCCTCAAAATGTTGTCATTCCATTTCCCCTGCAGACATGAAAAGTTATAAGTACTTGCCCTGTGTCCCAATCCCCGGAAACACCATGGCTCAACTTCCCCTGACCCCGTTTTAAAACTAGCTTTCCCTCTCCTCGTTTTTCGCCAAGCCCTGTCCCCAGGACAATCAACCGCTATCTGTCCTGCCCTACAAAAACCCCTAAAATTTGCTCCCCTGCCACTTAAAAACATGTCCCCTGCCCTAGCAAAATTAAAATTTCCCCTGCCCTCAATAATTGCTCCTGGAACAGCTTTTTCGATGAATAGCTCCGTTGGCTGCACCTAACCCAGATCACTGACTCTATTGATAAAGGACATGAAAATTAAATATTACAACATACAAAAGCATAGTATTGGTGGAGAAGTCGACTTTGATTGTCGTTAACAACTGCATTTATTGAGGACCGGCAGTTTTCTGTAAGGACCTGAAGCTTGGGCTCGGTGCAGGCCCTTATGACCTGAAGCTATTTTCTCTTAATTTCGCACACTGGTGGTCCCCCCGTATTAGTGGAGCATGCAGCCAAAGTCAATAAGGAATCTTTGCTGTTTTTGCCTAGTTTCACCACAGGGCCTGGCAAGAATTATTAGTGTAGGAGTTATGAATATAATCAATAAATGTCTTCTATTAAACTTCTTTTCATTATACAAGCCTTACCCGTGTCTGGTGTGTGCCTATTACTTTACCCTAGCTTAGTAGCTATCTGTGTATAGTGTTTCAAAGAAAACAGTGTATATCTGTTAATTGCCCTCCCTAATCCCCTTCATTAATTTGTTCTGCCGATCACTGACGCGAGGGCTTATTGCCCTGACCAAATAACTTGTTAGCAGCTCATAAGGTAGTCCGTCTACTACCTTATGAGCTGCTAACGAGGTATTTGGTCAGGGCGATAAGCCCCAGCGTCAGTGATTGGCAGAACAAATTAATGAAGGGGATTAGGGAGGGCAATTAACAGATATAGACTGTTTTCTTTGAAATACTATACAGGAATAGCTAGCGTAAAGTAATAGGCACACACTAGACACAGGTAAGGCTTGTATAATGAAAAATAGTTTAATACAAGACATTTATTGATCATATTCATAACTTCTACACTAATAATTCTTGCCAGGCCCTGTGGTTTCACCGTCACTACTATACGATTCTTCAGTGTTGACGACGACATGGCTGTCACTGTACGGAGTAATCTGTAGGCACACATTGCACGTAGTCAAACCCAAAACTTCGCAACATTTTAGTCAACTAGTCATGATATACATGTACATGCGGTACTATTGTCGATTTGTGAGCTATTTCGTTACAATTGTATTCATTACTGTATGTGTTACAAATGGGATCTTCTGACGCATAAGGTCAGAGATGCCCAGAGATAAAGAATTACGTCTCAAGTTGAATGCAGGCAGCCCGCGGACAGACAAAGTGCATGATGACGTCATAGTGCAATTTTTGATTCGCAAGTTTGGCTAATTTTTGCCAAAATCTTCTCGCCAAACGCTACTTTTTTCTTGCATTTGTGATTTTGCGAGCGGGCAGTGGAAACACTGGGCTGTGAACTCTATTCAAACCCTGTATACATACTCATGAGTGGTCTTCCCTTGTTATGTACTAATTGGAACAGTGTAGGGCTATGTTAACGTGAACAACGCATTTGTAACTATGCGGTGACCTCACCCCAGTGTTCAGCAAACTCCACGTATTTGATACCCGGTGGTAAGATGTTAATGTTGTCATGAAGTTTACTGTTTATTATCTCATGCATACAGATTTTGTATACAGTACTGTTTTTGAAATTGTTAGGGTTAATTATCAATTAAAAGTGACATGCAAACCTGGAAGTTGTTTTGCCGTATAATAACTACACGGTGCATATGTGTGTCAGCGAAGCCATGATGATACTGTGCATGGGGGCATTCCGTACAGATACCCACGTACCCTGTAACTTAAGTGGTACATCCATGGTCAGTGTATACGTGCGTCTACACTGGTGGCCATCTAAATATGAATAGGGAGTGGCGAAGTCAGATTTCAAGCAAAGTTTTGCTGGCGATTTTTTAGTAACCAGACCTCGAACACCAAAAATAATTGGTTGTACAAAGTAATGCAGGTCTGGTCTTGGAAAAAGTATCCAATTGGGGTCATCAAAGACGTGTCAACGAAAACGACGCAATCATTAATGGGACCTTGCAGCGGCCACGGTCAAAAATAACATCGGGGATTCACGAAAACTTACTGGGCAGAAGTTGATTTTTTTCCCTCCAGACTATGATAACACTTATTAGGAATGCATAGAACAAACAACTTGAAAATCTATGGAGCGCTTAAACGAAAATCTGTATTTTCCCACAACAAGAAAAACTGACCAACAGTCACTTATGAGTGCTGGCTGCGTGTGTTGGTTTGAAGTTAAATCCTCATTATGCATGCAAATTAGGTGCCCATCTCTCAGCGTGATGTGCCATAGTCAAAACGGCATTCGCAATATTTGTAGAAATGCGCCACCAGCGACGGTATCTGTCACTTTCTCCCTATCCTGTCCCTATCAGTGCAACCGGCGCAGTTTACAAGATGTTATCAAGGGTATGATGTAGCAATTCATGTCTGGTCAGCAGAATGACCCGCTTGTACAGGCTGGGTTACCAAGCTTGCCCACCTTACTTTTTCGCAATAATGAATTACCATCATTGGTACCTGAGAGTGAAAAACTGGTACTTTTTTGGATTAACTGACATTTTACCATTTTTTCAATTTAATATTGTGTGCACAACTTTGAAAATGCTCCGCGCAAAATATAGTCTGTGTTAATATGAATCTACTCAAATGGCAATGTGTAATGAGTAGCAATATTATCTCGGCAAATATTTGGTATGATTATTTTCAGAAATTATTTGTTCAAGTTTTAGTTGTCATATGTCTTTAAAATAAAGAAAATGTTAGTCAGATTTTGGTGCCAAAGCAGTGAGTTGATGTTGAAAACAGAAGGTGACTGTGGAAACTTTACGTTAAGTAATTATGGTCATTGTAATGTATATCAGAGGTAAACAAAGTAAGGTCCAAAAAATACTTGCTCAGTCTCCAGAAACAACCTGACTGAAGTAGCACATTGTATTTGCTGTTAAGCTAGCCACAGAAATGTGTGTAAACAAAGTTGTAGATAACAAGATCTGGAATCTTTATCACTGGAAATGACTGATCACATTCTGATGAGAAGCAAGGAGATAAATTCTCTTTTTATAACTTTCAAATGCAAGTGACAATGTAGTTGATCAAAGGACCAGTAGACAAAATATCGACATTACAATGTTATAATTATTTCAGCAAAGTGAGATAAATCATAGACAGTAGAAGCAAGAGGGACATGAAAGTGGTGCTATTTTTGCAATTTCCTTTGACCCAAACCATGTTGTAATTATAAGTTAGGCTATCCCATTCACATGTTGCAAACACATTATCAAGTTTAAAGCCAGATGTTAGCAATTAATGTCTTTCCTTTTCCTGCAGTGTTGCAGCCAGGAAATTGAAACCAGGGGACACATTGTCCCACTACCATTTATTTGCTCACATATTTTGCACATTTTGGAGACAACATACGCTAGTTATTAGTAAAATTGTGTATTTATTATAAATTGATTTCACAAAACAAAATTTGAGCTACTGGGACATTCAAGTCCACCCATTCAGTACACTTTGAGCATAATTAAGTGGTCATTAAAGATATGTGTGGTAGCGCCCTCTACGGCCAATTGTGTATCTTCTGTGTTCCGATTCTGAATGGCCTTACACTGTACTACTTGCAGCATAATATATCACCACTTCTATTGAAAGAGAAAAGGGAAACATTCTCTTATTGATTTGGCAATTCTCTTGACTTGGAAACTGCAGTTACAATCATAGTTGTTTTTTCTCTGTTGTTCTCTTTTCCTGTTGTATACTGACAAATTTATATCTTATGTGACCATGTCATTAACATTTTGTTAATTTATATTCACAGATCTGACTACGGACAACAGGATGGAAGAAGACCAGATACAAAGCTAAGTATACCTTTCATGCCGTTAGTTCATTTACTATTGACAATGAATATAACAACTTCAGTTTTTTCTACAGACACGTGTCACCATTGAAGACATGACTGGAATGGAAACTGAAGTTTGTCCTGTAATGATGATTGATTAACTGGTATCATCATTGAGTTGTGATCATCACAATACGAATAGTGTTATTAACCCATTGTTTATATTTATTGACAGGTGCCGCCAATGAAGATTTCATGCTGCAGGAGTACTTTTAACATAATTTCTTTTTTATTTTCAGGTTTCACCGATGAAAACATATAGTGTAATATTTGCCATTTGATGAGAGTGACATTCAGTTACTTCGTGTTGGCTGGCCACGAGTAATTGGATGTTATTCTCTGTTGTGTACTAATCTTTACAGGTTTCTGTTTTTTTACAGATGTGAGCAGGATGACTATTGAAGATGCTGTCTGCCCTCCCATTACAAATTTTATGCACAAAATATCATAATAACATATGCTCTTTGTTTCTTTACAGATGTTACCATGGAAATGCTGACTAGAAGATAGAAGATTGTTATTGACATGTTTGGTTATTTTGGAAATTTGATCAGAGTGATGTTGATTTTCTGGGTGTTGGCTGGCCACCCAGTGAGTCAACATTACTCTGGTGTGTAATTAACTCTTGATTTGTTTTTATTTCTTAGGTGACAACATGGAGGCATTTATTTTCAAAATTTGATCAGAGTGATGTTGATTTTCTGGGTGTTGGATGGCCACCCAGTGAGTCAACATTACTCTGATGTGTAATTAACTCTTGATTTGTTTTTATTTCTTAGGTGACAATATGGAGGATCTCGCTGAAGAAGTTATGTTAACTGGTCTGCAGTTTTACTGATGGAATAATGTATTAATGGATGTTGTTTGTTTATTTACAGATGCCACTTGGGAAGAATTAACTGATGACAACATTGAAGACCTTATTGAGAGGAGTGCATACACCCAAACAGTTAACTTGATTTCTGTATTTGCAGGTATCATGGTTCTAAACTCTACAGAAGATGATGATATAATTAATCAAATGATTCATTGCATGTATACATCTACTGCTACTAACATGTTTCACTGCAGCATACACTTAATTTTGTTTGTTTGTTTTATTGCAAGAGTACTCTCACATGGCATTGGAATGGACCAGCTACAAATCGTACAGAGGTAAGTGGACATTCACAACAAGAAGACGACAGTACATTGGATGATGGACCACCTGACAGAAGACAGAACTATGGGGAACACATTGGCCATCACGTCACATTGGACAGGGGACGATACATTGGACACACATCACACAACCAACATTGCCTTGGACATTGGACATCACATCACATTGGACAGAGGACAATACATCGGACATCACATCAGATTGGACAGAGGACGACACATTGGACATCACATCACATTGGACAGAGGACGATACATTGGACATCACATCAGATTGGACAGAGGACGACACATTGGACACACATCACACAACGGACAGCGCCTTGCACATCCATGATCACCAAAGAAGAAAGAAGTACGATGGTTTCAACCGGGACTCGAACCCACAATGCACGGCACCCAATCATCTAGCGCAGAGGACGACAGACAAACCACCCGACTAAATCCCCAATCCTAAAAAAGATTGGTTCAATAATCGAGCTAAGGATGTTACAATTCTGACTGCGCCCTCACACAAACTATATCGAAGCGAAGCAATGAATACAACGCTTTACACCAGGCGGAAGATAGCCTCGGGGACAATTCTGTCCACCAGCAGAGCTATCAACCCAGGAAAGAGAAATACGATGGTTTCAACTGGGACTCGAACCCACAACGCACGGCACCCAATCACCTAGCGCAGAGGACAACAGACAAACACCCGACTAAATCCCCAATCCTAAAAAAGATTGGTTCAATAATCGAGCTAAGGATGTTACAATTCTGACTGCGCCCTCACACAAACTATATCGAAGCGAAGCAATGAATACAACGCTTTACACCGGGCGGAAGATAGCCTCGGGGACAATTCTGTCCACCAGCAGAGCTATCAACCCAGGAAAGAGAAATACGATGGTTTCAACTGGGACTCGAACCCACAACGCACAGCACCCAATCACCTAGCGCAGAGGACAACAGACAAACCGCTGGACTAAATCCCCAATCCTAAAAAAGATTGGTTCAATAACTGAGCTAAGGATGTTACTATTCTGACTGCGCCCTCTCCACTTGCCGTAGAGTGTGTGAAGCACTCACGCTAGCACACAGGCTATCATACATCTCATACAAACTATATCGAAGCGAAGCAATGAATACAACGCTTTACACGGGGCGGAAGAGAGCCTCGGGACAATTCTGTCCACCAGCAGAGCTATCAACCCAGGAAAGAGAAATACGATGGTTTCAACTGGGACTCGAACCCACAACGCACGGCACCCAATCACCTAGCGCAGAGGACAACAGACAAACCGCTGGACTAAATCCCCAATCCTAAAAAAGATTGGTTCAATAATCGAGCTAAGGATGTTACAATTCTGACTGCGCCCTCACACAAACTATATCGAAGCGAAGCAATGAATACAACGCTTTACACCAGGCGGAAGATAGCCTCGGGGACAATTCTGTCCACCAGCAGAGCTATCAACCCAGGAAAGAGAAATACGATGGTTTCAACTGGGACTCGAACCCACAACGCACGGCACCCAATCACCTAGCGCAGAGGACAACAGACAAACCGCTGGACTAAATCCCCAATCCTAAAAAAGATTGGTTCAATAATCGAGCTAAGGATGTTACAATTCTGACTGCGCCCTCTCCACTCGCCGTAGAGTTCGTGAAGCACTCACGCTAGCACACAGGCTATCATACATCTCACACAAACTATATCGAAGCGAAGCAATGAATACAACGCTTTACACCGGGCGGAAGATAGCCTCGGGGACAATTCTGTCCACCAGCAGGAGCTATCAACCCAGGAAAGAGAAATACGATGGTTTCAACTGGGACTTGAACCCACAACGCACGTCACCCAATCACCTAGCGCAGAGGACAACAGACAAACTGCTGGACTAAATCCCCAATCCTAAAAAAGATTGGTTCAATAATCGAGCTAAGGATGTTACAATTCTGACTGCGCCCTCACACAAACTATATCGAAGCGAAGCAATGAATACAACGCTTTACACCGGGCGGAAGATAGCCTCGGGGACAATTCTGTCCACCAGCAGAGCTATCAACCCAGGAAAGAGAAAGACGATGGTTTGAACTGAGACTCGAACCCACAACGCACGTCACCCAATCACCTAGCGCAGAGGACAACAGACAACCACTCGACTAAATCCCCAATCCTAAAAAAGATTGGTTCAATAATCGAGCTAAGGATGTTACAATTCTGACTGCGCCCTCACACAAACTATATCGAAGCGAAGCAATGAATACAACGCTTTACACCGGGCGGAAGATAGCCTCGGGGACAATTCTGTCCACCAGCAGAGCTATCAACCCAGGAAAGAGAAATACGATGGTTTCAACTGGGACTCGAACCCACAATGCACGGCACCCAATCACCTAGCGCAGAGGACAACAGACAAACCACTCGACTAAATCCCCAATCCTAAAAAAGATTGGTTCAATAATCGAGCTAAGGATGTTACAATTCTGACTGCGCCCTCTCCACTCGCCGTAGAGTTTGTGAAGCACTCACGCTAGCACACAGGCTATCATACATCTCACACAAACTATATCGAAGCGAAGCAATGAATACAACGCTTTACACCAGGCGGAAGATAGCCTCGGGGACAATTCTGTCCACCAGCAGGAGCTATCAACCCAGGAAAGAGAAATACGATGGTTTCAACTGGGACTCGAACCCACAACGCACGGCACCCAATCACCTAGCGCAGAGGACAACAGACAAACCGCTGGACTAAATCCCCAATCCTAAAAAAGATTGGTTCAATAATCGAGCTAAGGATGTTACAATTCTGACTGCGCCCTCACACAAACTATATCGAAGCGAAGCCATGAATACAACGCTTTACACCGGGCAGAAGAAAGAAGACCAAGAAGAAAGAAGAATTGCTACTGGGAACTTCTAAACCGATGAAGATGCCGGACGTTTGCTTTTTTTGGTAGAAATTTATTGACTTGTAATATTTAACTGTAAATGAAAATAAAGGCAACCCTTCTTTAGGGATTTTATTCTTTCTCTTCTAGAATGTTTGGCAATGGTTTTAGGTAAATTTTATATTTAAATTCTTAGGGACCCCAAAACTACCAAAAATAGTTCACAGAAACTAAACCTACGTTATCTGTGATCTGGTGATGCCTGATACCCACTAATGATATTAGCCTTTGTCTTCAGGTCAGTTTCTCAGCATTTTCCTTTCTCAAAATGGAGAAAGGTTTCCTGAGTTTTCTGGACTGCTAATATCGAATTTCGTTTGCACGGTTACATAATTTAGCTGCCATTTGATACGTTCTGGCCCCAAAAAAACATGACTAAAAATAACTCCAAAATTCTTATTGTCACTCATAGACTTCACAGACTGTACTCGGTAAGAATGTTGATAGGTTAATGCATGAACATAAATAGCACTGTAATGGCGCCATATAGCACCGATATATTGCACCTAGCACTTAGTAGCACAGTTATAGTCACTTAATTTGCATATCAGCATTCTTATCGAGTCGTAGACTTACAGAGTCTGGGTGACAGTGTTTCGTTTGGCTTAAACAATTCTATCTAGTCAAGCTGTATTTGGTTCCCAAATTTAATCAGTTTTGCATTTATAATCAACATTTAATAGTGATTTCATACTATCAGCTTGACAAGAGTGGTTTTTGGCACAGCTTCTGAAGCTGAACGGTTCAACTCCGTTACCACTCCAACTATGATGGCTGTGTAATCATTGCGAATGTTGAGACAACAAACACACACCTTGATTACAATTGAACACTGGTATAATCCAACCATGCATTTAGATAAGAAGTGAAACTAATAAATCTGATCAAAGTCTAAAATTTGGTAAATTGGTATCAAACTGTAATTGAAAAACATATTATGGCCATATTCTTCTCTTATGATATTCAGCAACGGCTGAATATATTCTCCTTTGTACTTTCTCTAGCATTCTCTTGGTTTCTGCCAATGGTTCTACTCTTGGCACAGCAATGAAGATGTGAAGATTTCTCAGAATTCAGAACACTACAGTGAATTAGTTTTGGCATTTTGATATGTAAGCCACTTGATCAGAAAGATACCCACTTTAAAGAAATGTAAAGCGTTTTCCAGAGAGGATAAAGTGGAAAATTTGATATTGAATTTTAAGTAGAATAGAATAAACAGTGGATAAACATTTGTTGGTATTTATGTTGTTATTTTACAAAAATAGTGCAGAATAAATGAGTGTATGAACAAATAAGTTAAGGTAGGTGAATTATGACTTCATTCATCTGTAAATAGAGGTTTATTACAGTTTAAAACACTTATCATGTGATATGATTACTTTGTCACCTACACCTTCAAATTATGATTGGTCACATGACCCGATGACCACATTCGACATAGTAAAATCCACAAATCACATATTCCCAAAAATCACAGGGCAAATCTGCTAGCAGCGAATGGAAGCTGCTGTGACGACACAAAGTTTGAAATGGGGTCATCCAATGCCGAGCCAATCCCCTTACCTTAAGGTAGAATTCACCTCCAGGACCATTCTTCTGGCTCAAAAACTTTTACAGTTCTTTTCTGATCTATCACTTGTGGGATCCCTCTTGAAGCTCTTGGTGTAAGAAAAATTTTCACTGGCTTAATTTTTTTGAATATTGAAAATTTTTAGTTTTTTCCACAAACTTAACACCAGGATAGTGGCCACTTTGAATTTCAAATATCGTTAATCTTTGGTAATTTTTAGTCCCCACAGACACTGTCCGGGGGACTTGTAGGTTTGGTCATGTCTGTCCATGCATGCGTGCATGCATGCGTGCGTCTGTTTACGCAGATATCTCAGACGCCTGGAGCAATTTCATTCAAACTTGGTACAAGGATTATTACCTATGCCATTCATATGCACATTAATTTGTTTTGTGATCCAATCCAATATGGCCATGTGGCGGCCATTTTGTTTCCTGTATTTGATGTCGGTGCATATGTTCACGCAAACTTCTCAGTGAGTAGGAGTGATTCCATTCAAACTTGGTACATAGATTACTCTATATGTTATACATATGCACCTTGATTTTCGTTTTGAGCCGGTCTAAAATGGCTGCGTGGCGGCCATTTGTTTCCTATATTTGAAGACTGTGTGTTCGTTCTCATAAACTTCTCAGCGACAGCAGGCGCGATTGCATTGAAAGTTGGTACATATATTAATCTCCATGTCGTATATATGCATGCTGATTTTTGTAATGATTCAATGAAAAATGGCTGTGTAACGGCCGTTTTCTTTCCAGTATTTGATATCCATCCACAGGGTTGTCAGGAATGATCCGCAGGAGTTCAAGGATGGTATTAATATTAATGCTATACATAGGGGCTCATAAAAGCAGATATCTGAGATATGCCATTGCCAATTCTGTTTAAACTTGGTACAAGGATACTACACTATGGCATACATATGCAGGTCGATATTGGTGTGGCGTGCATAATTAGTTCTACTTTGCATAATTCTGGATTAGAGCGGTGTTTCTGGTACAACTGTGCAGATGTTTTTCACACAGAGTTCTAATATCAGTCAATGACATATGATAGTTAAATAATAACACACGCCAGCAAGGGCAAGATCACGATTTGTTGCCCGCCCAAGGGATGGTGCTCATGACGGTAATATTGATGATGCCCGAGCCGAAGGCGATTACCGTCATGAGCACCAGCCCGAGGGCTGGCAACAAATCGTGATCTTGCCCGTGCTAGCGTGTGTTATTAATTTTATTACACCGAACAAACACTTGTTTTCGAAACTTTGCTCAGAATGCAGTCAAGTGTCGATCGAGACTCGCCACAGTGAAACGTTCGATTTGTTCCTCGATCGCAATGCTACATGAAGTTGAATTAACGTCTAAAAACGAAGACAGTGTTGTTCAAGCTTTTCTCGTTTAATGTACTAAATGTGTACTTCAGGTCTAGCTAATTTCTTGTACCTTTTCAAAAGCCATTGCTTCACAGAAATACCAAGCAAATGGTACGTGATGATGTGTGGTACGCGCAGAAAGGACGCGCGGTATTCCAGAACGTGGTAGCGGGCTATATCACTGCACGCGACAGGGCTATATCAGCGCACGCGACAGGGCTATATCACCTGTGCCATGTTCTATCACTTTTTGTTCTATATCACGTGAGTGAGGCTCAGCCAATCACAGTACCTGAATAATACGTGAGGTGTAATAATATTGCATCAATTAATTGCTAATTTGCATATTTGATGAATTTTTGTAATTAGGGTGATGTCTAGAAATACTGCAACAGATTTAATGAATCAAATCTTCAGCACATAGCCCTACAATAGTGTACAAAGACACTTAGCAGTATCATGTTAATTAATTGCTAATTTGCATATTTTGTGCCTTTTCCTAATTAGTGGGCTATCTCCAGAAATACTGCTTTAAATTTTATGAAACGTGGTGCAGATGTTGATCTGTCAGTATTGTAATACTATTTGTAAACACATTAAGGAGTATCATGTCAATTAATTGCTAATTTACATATTTGATGAACTTTCATAATTATTGTTATATGTCCAGTAATTGTGCATTAAATTTAATGAAACATGGTACAGATTTTGTTCTTCCAGTAGTCTATTATGGCATGCAAAGATATGCAGCAGTTTCTTATCATTCAATTGCTTATTTGCATATTTAATGAATTTTTGTAATTAGGCTAATTATGTCAAGAAATAGTTCAACAAATTTCATGAAACTTGGTACAGATGTCATGCTCAAATTGCTGTATCAGTGAATAAAGACATTTATCTGTGTCATGTTTATAAAGTTTTAATTTGCATATTTCTTGGTTAGAGTGATATGTCCAGATATGCTGCATCAAATTTGATGAAACATGGTACAGACGTTGATCTCTGAGTACTCTAATACTGTGTGAAGACATGAAGAAGTATCATGTCAATTTATTGCGAATTTGCTATTTGATGAACTTTCATAATTAGTATGAAATGTCTAGAAGTGTTGCATCAAATTTGATTCATCGTGATACGGATGTAAATCTTCCTGAAGTGTAATGATGTGCAATGTTATGTAATTAATTTTCATAATTAAGGCCAGTATACCGAGAAATGGTTCATCAAATTTCATGTAACTTGGTACAGATGTTGTGCTCTCATTGCTTTAACAGTGAATAATGACGTTTATCAGTGCCATGTTGATAAATTTCAATATGCGTAATTAATGAACTTTCCTGATTTGAGTGATATGTCCAGAAATACTACATCAAATTTGATGAAACATGGTATAGATGTTGATCTCACAGTGCTGTAATACAATTCAGTGACACCTAGCAGTGTCATTTAAATTTATTGCTACTTTGCATAATGAATTTGTTTTTTGGGTGTGTGCCCAGAAGCACCTCATCAAATTGTATGAAATGTGATACAGGTGATAATCTGTCAGTGTTATATCTATTCAATGCGTGGTGTTTCCCTTGAAAAAGTTGACAGCATCCGTGATGTTGGATTTGAAGTTTCTTCCAATATGTCTTGGGATAAGCATATCAATATTTCAGTTACAAAGCAAACCGCATGCTGGGGACTAATTAAACGTACATGTGGCCACACCTGTTCCACTTAAATGAAACTCCAACTGTATTTATCCCTTGTCCGTAGTATTCTCAATTATTCATCCCAGTCATGGGCTGTCACAACAAAGCAATCATTGCTACATCTTGAAGGTATCCAAAAGGGAGCCACAAAATATATTCTGGGATATCTCCAGGAGATGAATTACAAAGAGCGTATGATTAAATTGAATTTGCTCCCGTTGAGCTACAGGAGAGAATTAAATGACTGTGTCTTTTTAGCTAAATGTTTTATTGGTATGTATGATTTAAATTTAGCCAGTTTGTCACATTCAAATCCCCTGATGATACTTCCATGAAGATGCCACTTTTTAAAACTGAATGTTTTCGTCATTCGTTTTTTAATAGAGCTTTTTACTCATGTAGTGTAATGCCCTTTCATGGCAAATCTTCAACAAGTGTTAGGTCATACAAGTCTATATTATTAAAACATTACATGGGTCTGTTAAACAATAAATTTTATCCTGATAACACTTGTACTTGGGTGGGAAAGTGCCACTGTAAAAGTTGCCGTCTCTGTTAATTTCTCTGTTTTGTTTTGTTCTGTTTTGAAATTTTTCGTATATTTTTATTATTGTTATATTTTTGAATTTATCTTAAATCGTTTGTCTTTTCTGTTTTTAATTTGTATGTGTAATTTGTAAAACATGTTCTTTTGTGGAGGGTTGCTTTTTTATAGGTGTCAGTCACCTGTGCGACTCATCCTGACTTTATGTCAAAGCTGAATAAATAAAATTAAATAAAGATAAATAATTGAATGAAAAATGATGTGTAACATCCTGTCGATTACTTACTACTTAAATCATTTTTGTAATTAGGGTGGCAGCCCAGATTGTTTTTACATCTTCATCACCATGGAGCTCATTCTCGGCCATTAAGCCTCATCTGTATTGCAGTATTTTTAATCACAGACCCAGTTAATGAACAAGACTCTTTCCTCACTCTCCGAGAACCAGTAATCAAATTAGCAATTAACAAGTTGGGACTGTGTCATCAATGATGAATTGTTTCTCCGGTGCCAAAATTTCCACAGTGACCTCTGATTTTTATCCTTGAATTTGAAGACCAAGGTTCAAAGTTTCATTGAGGAATTAAGTTGAAGTCTTTCACTTTTGAGGCGCAATTACTACCTTAAGTTTGAGAAGTTAGTGTGAAGCAGTACTTGAGTGCTCAGTCTTTTCGAGGAAAAAGTTTCTAAAATGAATAAATAGGAAGTACAGTAGAACTCTGGCAATACCTAAATAGGGGCCCACCCAGTAGGCATCATGGCCACTTGAACACCTCACTGATTATTTACATATGCTAATTCCTTAATTGACTGAAGCAATTATGTTTGCAACACAAATTTGACAACACATGGTTGATTTATTCAGCAGAGAACTGAAGCTTCCTGTAGCATACTAGTTATATAATATCAATTATATTTACAATTTCAAAATGTGACAACAGTCGCATCATATTGTTCAACATGCTTTACATTGAAAAGATGCAAAAACAGGTAAAGCTGTGGCACACACATGCATGGTCTACACAATAACAACTGGTAAAGTTATAGCAGCAGCAGTGGACAACGGGCCCAAGCCGGGCCCAAGCCCTGCAGAGCTCTACAGCCGCTCGGTTAAGCTAGCCGACAGTACAGCAATATCACGTACCATTATTCTTTATTAAATTATCAAGTCATGTAGACATTCTACACATTGATGATTATGCAGTGCGTTCGCTGGGCCCGAGCAAGGCAGCCATAGCCATTCGTATATAATGTCAGTCAACATATAGGCCTAATAGGCCTACACTATATCATGTACGGTGATTCTTTAATTGAATAATCAAGTCGTATATAGGCATTCTACATATTAAATACGATTATTATCCCAGCAATGTGCCAAGCGCCTGTGGGTTCTGTAAGATTTTGGAAAAAGATTCCCGCAATGAAAAAAAAAGTCAGCCAGAGAAGGCATGGAAAAAATGTCACACTTTATAGGTGAAAGAAAAAATTTAATATTCATCAAAAAGTTACTTTCTGGAACACATTTTTTATTTTCAGGATGCCCTTTGACGCAAATTTTAGACCCCATCAGATATAATGGTTCTTTGGCGAAAATGGGGAGAGAGACGGAGATTAAATTTAGAGTTCAATGTATCCTTCCCATAGCTGAATCCTAAGGGCGCATAATCATGGCCAGTAAATGTAGTAACCTTTTGCTTTTAAAATTTTGTTCAGTTTGAAGGCTTGTTTCTTCCATCAGTCACCTCCTACATATTCTGGGAAACTGACTGAGATAAACCATTCGTCAGACATTATTGTTGCAACAGTGTTATATTTCCTGATATTTCAAAAGAGTTTCCACATGCATAGAGACTTGTACATCTCATGGACAAGAGAACAGGCTATATTGCTTCATAGACTTTTCCGTTTTTAAGGTCTATGATTGCTTCAAAGATTAAATTTTCGTTTTAATACATACCTCTGATGGGCATAGTTCACAATAAAGAGAAACTGTAAACAGGACTGAGAAACTTAAAGCTCCAATGGCTGAAATGTGTAGGAAACAGACTTCAAAATATCCTCAGTTTTCCAAGAGGTTTCATTGAATAAAACCCATTAAAGACTGAAAAAGTGTATAACGCTGTCATAAGTGTTGAAAGTGGTATGTGCTGTCACATAATTTTAGATTTCCTCGCATTTTCAAAATTTAGTGACAAAGATAATAAAGATTACAACAGTAAAATGTTGGACATCATGTGATGTGTATTCAAGTAAATGGTATCATGTTTGTTTACTTATGATCACAATTATGTGTATGTTCAGGAAATAATGCATTTTTTGTACTTTTCTATTGGGGCGTCATTCTATGAGTGTGGCACCCATGTATTATTTAACCTGTTAAAGTGCGTAGGCATGGTCCAACTCAGCGAGCAGTGAAACTTCGATGCATTTCCTTCAGTTAGTACATTTACACAAACCAACTTTGGTTTAAAAATAAAATCACGAAAATAATGCTTAAAATTCACAGCTATTGGAGCTTTAAATTTCAATATGAAATACTGCTTTGAATTTTCAAGTGTTTTGTAATTAGGCCACCCAGAGACAAGGTCATAAGATGGCTTTTAAAGAGGGTGTTTTTTAAATTACTCTATGGTAATCAGCTGATCATCTTTGAAATTGTTGTTTTGAGATGTTCAAGGTAGTTACAGATAGACACCTTGGATGCAGATATGCCATCTTTCTTCAGATCATGTGCATATATTTTATCACCAGAATTTTTCCTGAGGTATATATATATATATATATAATTTTTTTGGTGAAGATCCAGTCATTCAGTGTTTTAATGAAATTGTCGTCATGTCAGTTGTAAGATAGGAACTTAAAAGTGTCAATTCTAATGTTTGAATACAGTATTTTGAATGAGCTGTGTACTCCACTCTTTTTTGCTCATGTGTTCACACACATGAGCATATGTCACAACGATGTCTGTCTGTCTGTCTGTCTGTCTGTCTGTCTGTGTGTCTGTGTCTGTCCGACTGTCTGTCTGTCTGTCTGTGTGCTCGATATCTCAAAAAAGGCACATCAGATCAGAATCAAATCTGGTACATAGATTCAGTTTGCAAATGGCAAGAACTGATTAGTTTTTGGTGGGTGTGGCTTGCTTACTTTTTGCTCATTAGCATAATTAACTATATATTAATTAAGATATATATTGACAACGACTGCACACAATTTGATGAGATTTGCTGGAAATGTTGATCACACCAAGATATATCAGCTGTGAAAGATATAATGGAGGACATAAAAGGTAATAGATAATTTGCATATTTAATGAACATTCCTAATTAGGGATATATATATGATTTGACTTGATCAAAATTGACAAAACTTGGTATGTATATTGAAGATACCATTATTTAATATTATTGAAAGTCATTGAAGCATTTTTACTTCATCAAACTTAATTTGCATATTTAATGAACTTTAGTTAGGGATATTTATTTGAATTGACTTGACCAAAAATGATGAAAATTGCTCTGTACATTCAAGATACTATGATATAACGCTGTTGAAAGTCATTAAACATATTTACTTCAGCCAATTCCTTATTTGCATATTTAATAAACTTTCCTAATTAGATATATATCTGAATTGACTTGACCAAAGTTGATGAAACCTGCTATATACATTAAAGATACTATGATACAACATTCAAGCATTTTTACTTTAGCCAATTCTTATTTGCAACTTTCCTAGTTAAGGATATTTATCTGTCTTGACTGGACCAAAGCTGACGAATTGCTTTGTACATTAAAGATACTATGATACGATATTATTAAAAGTCATTTAACATTTTTTCTTCAACCAATTCCAATTTTGCATATTTAATGAGAACATTTCAGTCAATTTTTTGTTTGCATTTTTAGTGAACTTTCCTGATTTGGGATATATATTTGGATTTAGAATTAATCTGTGGTGAATATTTTTCATTATATTGATCATTAACACTTTCAATGAAGTTGCAAACAGGTGGCAAAGGTTCAAATTTACACATAACTGCAATATATAATGAAACAGTCCTGAGCATTTTCAATTCTTATCTGGTTATGCATAAGCAGATGTCCAGAACTGTTGTAAACAAAATGTGATTGTGAAATATTAGTGCACATTGCTTTCTAATACTGAATTTTCATAGAGGAAACAGAAAAGTATCAGGAACTTGTCATGCTTTTCATATGAACTGTAGATTTCATAATGATCAGTACACTTCGTAAAACAGACTTTCAATTTTAATACAGACATCAAAATATTTCTGACATATATCTCCAATATATTAATTTACTGTGCCCGAAGGGCGCGCCTTAAAATATTAAATATCCAGATATATCTGAGATATCTGACATATGAAAGTCATGCAGCTGAATGGCATGCTGAAAAATATTGTTTGATATTTTAAAGAAATGTGCCCGAATGGCGTGCCGAAAAATTTTAAACATACAGATATCTCAGATATGTATATGTCTGATATATTAAAGTTTTGCACTAGTACGGGGCTCTGAATAATATAGGGTTATTCACAAAATACGGCCCTGTATGGACGAGGACTCAGAGAGTGACGTCCAATACGTCACTCACTGAGCCTGAGTCCATACAGGGCCGTATTTTGTGTATAACCCTATTATTATACACCTCCCTCCATTAATCGTCCGTATAAACTAATTCTATGGTAAATTTTGAGGGATGCGGCACGCGCGATATGAGTGGAACGCGCGCGATTGTTGAAATAAAATTGCTACAAACCCCAAACAGGCGCGTCGCGCGTCTCCCGTATTCGGGACTCCGCGTACTATACAAAATACGGCAAGTTATTGGACGGTCAAACTCCCATAGGTTACGGCAGTAGGTGTATAATAATATGTCTTATTTATTATTATTAAAGTTATGTGCCAAAGGGCATGCCAAAAAATGATAAAATTTGTGGCTGGCACGATGCATTTTACACAAGTATGAGCCCCCCTGACCCCCCTATTGGCATTTCAAAAACATGGTGACCCCCCTATCACCAAAGTCAAAAACAGGGTGACCCCCCTCCCCCTGAATCCACTCCCCCCCCGGCCGAAAAAACTGACCAGTCCCTAGAGAGTACAAAAGATAGTTGTCATATATCACATAGTGAAAAAAATGTACAATGGATCAGGTAAAGAAAAATAATGCTAGCCCCCATCAATCTTCCAGACACACCCCCCCCCCCGATATCGAATGGTGCACCCCTAACGTTGTGATTTTTTTATGCAACTCATTCAGACTTTGCATTCACTAGCTTAGCGATGTAAAATGTGACCCTGTATCCCCTAGGCTAAGTTTGTAAAATGTGATTCCCCTCCCCTCCCCGACTGCCCTCTGAACCGGGTGCCTCATTGTCTGGTGCCGAAAATGATTCTTGACTACGGACTAGAATCAGAAACACAATCAGAATCAGATTATTTTTTCGCATGTCTAACCCTGGATGTAAAAAATAGATTTTACTTCCATGTCTAACCCTGGACTCGCAGTGCAGTGCTACAATACCTTTTGCTTTCGATCCTATGGTTTGAACGTACCGGTGAAAATGTCATCAGCACAACTCTTGAAGTGTGAAAGGATAATTCATGCCACTGCGATATAAAGCCTGGAAGGACCAGACAACTGGCCTGAGATTGGCTTACCTCTTATGTGAACTGAAATTGGATGGCCATGCAAGATGGCGATTATAGTATATACTAATATCCATGGCGACACAGCAACAGTATTGTTCGGAAACTGGATGGGAGCAATTTACATATATCTCTGGCACATGTTTTATTATTTTCCAGTGCAGATTCAGCAACCGTTTTGTATGCAGTGCGATCGAAAGGGAGGTGGAGGTTAGTGGTAATAATATCGTAACGGAGCTGAGACACAAGCAATTAGGCTCCGTATCCCTACGAGTACGAGTACATGTATGGCGAATGTCCGGCTTTCGGAGGCGGCGTAGCCAAAGCCGGACACTCTCGCCAATATGACTGGTATGGCTTAGCTGCAAAATTGTAGCGCTGCGGTTAGGCAAGCCGTGGTGGCGGCGTTAATAACGTAAAAGTCAAAACCAGCTCGTAAAAGTGAGAAATCCCGTCCGAAAACTCAACAGCTGTGGACCCACAGCACAGCTACGGTTAGGCGGTCGGTGAGTTTTGGTTTTTGCGACCTCAGGTGAGCGAGCTTGGTCGCAAAAACAGCAGTACAATTTTGCAGCAAGGTACGACTAGGCGATGAGCTGCTATGACATGTAATATTGCAATAACTTGTATTACATGTAATATTGCAATGACTTGTATTACATGTAATATTGCAGCCAATTAAATCTCTAGTGCATCTTCTCATAAAAAATTATATCCAGGGAGATATCATAACCAGGAAGGGTCGATCTTTGTATAAGAATCCGTATAAACTGAAGTTTAGGATTGTGAATCGATGTTGGAGAGTCCTGAAGTTTTAGCTAAATTACTGAAGATAAAGTCCCCTGGTAGGAACACAGGATGAAGTCACGAGTTTTGATTTTATTATCTGTAACCTAGAGTAGGGGTAGACAGCTGTGGGTGACAAGGAAAAAAAATCTTCTTTAGTTTTAATCTAAAGTTTTGTTATTAATCCATACTTGTGCCCCATATATGTTACTTTTAATGGTTCATTTAGTATTGATTGATAAATTAGAGCAATTTTGAATTCATTGATCTGAGTGAAAAGTTGACAATTAGCTCTTCAGCACTTGATGATGTGTGCACCTTGTCTTGCATGGCGCTGTCCAGCAAGTGAAAATGATTGTGGTAATTAGAATGGTCATCAGACTACAATGATAGGTGAACATTTAATGAAAAGGTACTTGGATTTCCCAAGGACATAATTAAGACACATGCTAAAACAGATGGAGAAATTATAGTGCAGGAATGATACATGATTCAAATCTTTTATAATTTTGATTGATACTGCCAGAAATAATGCAATGCAGTCTTTAAAAATGTTTCAGTCACAGGAGAAATTGAGTTGTGTTTCAAATTTGTTGTGCATTCATCATCCCAGTTTAAGAGTTGTGTACTATAGTACTGCTTTTCTCAATGATACAAATTGCAGGATATTTAGTCTTTGCTTTGAAATAATGATAAAAATTATTTCACCAGCAAACTTGATTTTGGGCCCCTCAAGTATTTGACCAGTTTCAGTCATATCCATGCTTAAACAACAGAGTCTGCATTCCAGATGACAATCAAGTGTCATATACATGTACAACATTCCAGTACAAGTGTTCTTGATATTGCACTGGATGGTTCTGTCAGACATGTTAGTTTGATGCAGAACAGTTGTCTCCAGCAAAGAATGAACAAGTGTATGTTCAATTTCCATTAAAGTGTCTGTGTTTTACAAGGATTTTATTCTTTGAAATATCAAGACTTAGGTAAACTTTTACTCACTTTACCATTCTCATATTTTTATTCAAACTAGATCCAGTGCTAAGTTACCTTCTTGAGCAGATTTGCCATTTCTCAAATTCACATCAAATTTAATGTCAACCAGTCATCACTTCCTAAATCAGGTTCAAATGAGCCATGAAGAATGCCACTAAGCAAGTACTATTCACGGTATTCACTATCTGTTTTCAGGGCTCAAAGTTGCGACCATTTCAGTCGCATATGCGACCAAATTTTTAGGAGTTGCGACTAACTTGTTTCGGTTAGTCGCATTTAGCGACTGAAATCTTACGTGGGGCTACCTGCATTTATAACCACAGGCGCTCCTTAGCTTGGTAGTCTGCTAAGTAGATCGATTTTCGGATCGATCTATTGATCCCGTAGTCGATATGCCCGCCACTGCAACCTAAATACTCACAAGGTGTGCAACACAGTCACTCAAAAAACACACCACCCGATTTGTAAACTGGCCGTGCGCTCGCACAAAACATTCAGAACTGCACTCCCATATACCTAGTTGGATCACAAATTTAACCATCTCCTCAAAAATCACGCCGATGAATGTGTTACTCGCGTCATCTTGAAGAAATCGGCCGTGTTTTGAGACCAAGTGCAGTGAAATGTGGCCTGCAGAACGATTCTACCATATGATGTAATTTATTCCAATACTGATTGGCTAATCAACGGCCAAAACAAAGGTCATGGCAACACGTCACTGGTGTAGTATAGTTGAACCAATCAGCAGTGGAAAAATGACGTCATATGGTAGAATCGTTCTGCAGGCAGCATTTCACCTCGCTTGGTCTCAAAACACGGCCGATTTCTTCAAGATGACGCGAGTAACACATTCATCGGCGTGATTTTTGAGGAGATGGTTAAATTTGTGATCCAACTAGGTATATGGGAGTGCAGTTCTGAATGTTTTGTGCGAGCGCACGGCCAGTTTACAAATCGGGTGGTGTGTTTTTTGAGTGACTGTGTTGCACACCTTGTGAGTATTTAGGTTGCAGTGGCGGGCATATCGACTACGGGATCAATAGATCGATCCGAAAATCGATCTACTTAGCAGACTACCAAGCTAAGGAGCGCCTGTGTTTACAACGCAGCAGTACGCAGACGCTCATCAAGGGTCATGACCGTATAGGCAATAAACATTTGACGGCGCCCAGCCACACAGAGGCGAGCGCGCGTCCATCGCCGACTTTGTTTTGATATGGATTGGAAACAGTGTCTCCATTTTGTCTGCTATCGTGTCTAGTTAGCTGTCAAAACATGCCATGAATTTAATCAAAAAATAATTAAGAACCAATCAGAAGGCAAGCTCATGTCATAATTTGCTGTCATTAATTTGGCCAATAGTGATCACAAGTTTACGTACACTGAGCAAGTCCACCTCCAAAAACAAAATTCTCACGTACAGTAAATTGAATTCCCATCAGTGTTCAAGCAGTCAGTACAGTACGTATACGTAAGTCCACGATGTCGGGCCCGCCCCTTGATCGATATTTTGCCAAGCAAGGAAAACGTAAAATTGATCAGACTGAGACTGGATCTGCCGATGAAGGACACGAAACAAATTCTAGTAAACGAAATCCCACTCATTGCTAGTAATGCCGATTTCAGCCACACAATGTGAGCGAGGATTTTCAGCACAGGGAAGGATCAAACGCGACGTACGGAGTTGCCTAAACGTATCAACGACGGAAGATCTCATCCGGATAGGACTTGAAGTTGAAGGCCCTGCCGTTGATCAATATGATCCAACCTCCGCCGTTCATCGATGGCTGAACTTATCTACGCGTGCAAGACGCCCAACCTTCAGACATTGGCCGACTGCTATAGATGTTATTGAAACTAATAATGATGAAAACAGTGATTTGTCTGAAATTGATCGGAAAGAATAAACAGGACAGTCGGACGTGCTCGCCATTGTCTGGCTGGGCGACGTCAAATGTCATGACCCTTGTGAGACATTACGCGTTGTTGAATTCTGTGTGTGAATTTCAAATGTAAACAATAGTTGAACTGGGAAATAAAAAGTAAGATGTTATTAATATGTCATCACCATTTCAAAAATGCTCCTAAATTTTTTGGTTTGCTCCTAAAAATTTTGACTTGGGGGCAAAATGCCCCTAACTGAAAATATAAACTTTGAGCCCTGGTTTTATTATTATTATTATTGTCAGAGTTCACCATATCAGCTTGGAGTAACTTGCTAGGCAACGCCCTGTGATACAATTGAGTGTGATTGCAGATATGGCTGTTATACTTGACCAACTTGTGACACTTGCAAGTGACAGTCCTCTCTCAATTACTGCCATGTCTAAAATCCTTTGATAAGACTGCATGTGTCCAATTCATTGAGGAAACAAGTAAAAGGTTGATTTTGAAATCGATTTGTACAGAGGTTGCAAATTATAAAAAGTTTTAAATGAGAGCAGAACCCGTTACAATTTATTTTATTTTTAGCTACTATAGACTACAGTCTATAGTAAACACCTATCCCCTGGTCATGAGGGCTATATAGTGCCCGTCTATTACCCCGAGGAGCCGTGTGTTACCAGAAACACATCGCTATTCCCAAAGGCCGTAGGCCGAGGGGTATAGTGATGTGTTTCTGGTAACACACAACCACGAGGGGTAATAGACGAGCGCTATAGCCCGAATAAAGACCAGGCGATAGGTGTTTTATAACACACCACATGCTCATGTTGTATGTTATATAGTTTTTAATGTGTTTTGATATTTTGCACCACAACAATCCATTGTAACAAGTTTACTGGGCGATGTTTCCACAGCGGTTTCAGTTGTACGTGGTAGTACAACTTTCTTTCAAAAAATATTCTAAGGGAGCCGTCATTATTTACGGCCTTGGGGGGTCTGAGGAATTGCTTTCGAAACTCCAAAATTTCGAGTAACCCCCCTGCCAACCATGACGTGTTTGAGTAACCCCCCCCCTCTCTGCTACAGAAAATTTGAGTGACCCCCCCTCCCCCCCCAAAAAAATTGGAAAGTTAAATATCTATACAGTAAAATGGATTGCTGCTGTGACAGGCCCTGTACAGACCCTGATTAAACCCTGTGGTATACGGTAGGTCTTTGTCGGAAGGAGGTTCCAATTGCTGTGGCAGGGGCTGATGTACAGGTCTGTATCCAGTGCTCTGGTGACATGCAGTTATTCTGTAGGATTTTTTTTCAAGAGGGGGAAGATGTGGTGCGAAAGCACCACAAGAGACCGCATAAGCGGTCGCGGGGGGAGGTCAGGAGGGGGTGTCCCCCCTCCTGCCATTGGAGCTTTTGAAAAATAGAGGTTAAAATGGTGTTATTTGGTGGCACTTGGGGAGTATTTTTTTCGTATAAAAAACTCAAAGGAAAATAAATCTGAGACAGTATTCCAAAACTTATATTTCAGTTCACTGATTTCAACTATATTTTTTGAAACCGAAAAAATAGCGACAGACATACATTTATTCACATTTATTATTTATTATTATTTTCCTGCAATAAAAGATGGGTT
This sequence comes from Ptychodera flava, assembly GCF_041260155.1. Classification (NCBI taxonomy): domain Eukaryota; kingdom Metazoa; phylum Hemichordata; class Enteropneusta; family Ptychoderidae; genus Ptychodera; species Ptychodera flava. The sequence continues at coordinate 3,588,856 of NC_091946.1, forward strand.
TGTTGTCAAGGCATTCAACTGGTTTTAAACTTTATAGCATCAGAATAAGCTTGCTTTACACATTTTCCCCTATCGGTAACCTATACAATGTAGAATATAGAAAGCAGACGTTTCTCATTAATGATCAGGCAAGTATATCAATCTTTAATCAGGAAATACTGAAAAATGTACTTAGTACTAGCCTCTAACATAAGGCTTGCCACGTCGAATAGCTGATCATTCTCGTCTGAAGATCACAATAACGTGAAACACATAGTGTAATGAGATTTTAGTTTCTACTTGAAACCACCTGTATTATGATTTATATATATATATATATATATATATATATATATATATATATATATATATATATATATATATTGTGTGTGTGTGTGTGTGTGTGTGTGTGTGTGTGTGTGTGTGTGTACACAAATACCGGGTATGAATATACATATCTTTACTATTATTGTTGTATTAATTCGTAACTCCACTAAATGCTTCAATACATGTCAACAAAATTGAGTAGCCCCCCTTTCTTGTTCTCCACTTTTGAGCAACCCCCCCCCCCTTGTAGCTTTCGATTTTTTAGTGACCCCCCCTCAGATTCCTCCGACCCCCCCCAGGCCATAAATAATGACGGCTCCCTAAGCATACCTAGCGACATCCTTAGTTGCACTTTAATCTTTTCCGTCGATGAGCTGTTCAAGTTCCTACGTTATTGGAATGTTGGAAAATGTTGGAAAATCTGTTTTAGAGAATGTGTAGTCACGTATCCGGACGCACATCAGGTTCTAGTCACCCGCCATTGTTGCAAAGCTGCAGACGACACTACGGTCACGTGACCAGCCACTTTTCCAAATTTGGTCAGGACTATTTCCCTAGGGAAATAGCTTTTCAAAAAATACCCTCTGACGTCACTTTTGTCGATCCGATGGGGACTAGACGTATCTATTTTCTCGTCACGTGACGTATTCTAGCAAATCGCGACAGGGAATGAGCATGTGGCGTGTTATAATAGCTTCTATAGACTACAGTCTATAGAAGCAATTGGGATGGGTATCCGTCCGGCATCTGTGGTCAGTCTGTATGTATGTATGTATGTATGTATGTATGTATTATGTCCGTTTATGAGGATGTCCTTCCACTATTATCTTGAGAACCGCAGTATATACTTACAGATTTGATATTTGTTGTGTAAATGCAAGATATGATTATGAGAAACTGATATTTTTGTTTTTTGATATTATTGAAAATATGCAAATTAGCTCAAGAAAGGCATATTTGGTAAAAAATCTTCTTCTTCATAATCGCTGGTCAGAGAGCTTTGATATTTGGTATACAGGTCCCTAGGGATAACCTGAGATTTGTTCACATTGTGATGAAATATGCAAATTTGTATTTTTAAGGATTTTGTTGTCATTTTTGGTCAAAAAGTTTTTTCATCAAAACAGCTTGTCTGACAGCTTTGATATTTGGTATACAGGTTTGTAGTGATGAACTGAAGTTGATATATCAAAATTATGATGAAATCTGCAATTTTGTAATTTTGATGCAATTTTTGCCATTTTTGATAAAAAAATTTGTCTCTCAAAAACTGCTTATCTGATAGCTTTGATATGTTATACACAGGTTTGTAGGGGTTATCTTATTTATAATGCATCAATATAATGATGAAATCTGCAATTTTGCATTTTTCGGACAATTTTTGCCATTTTTATAGGCATAGATGGCAGTTTTCTATGCTGGCTATTGATGAATGCCTGTGTTTGTAGGGGGTTCTGTAAGTGTGAGCCATACTGAAACAGTTCTCCTTCCATAAGAATACACTGTATTGCCAAAGGATATCTGCTCTCACTTTATCAGGTATTATGCTATGTATATCCTATGTTTTCATTACCTTGTCTACTTACTTATGTAATTGTAAGCAAGTAACGTACATAGCAAAAGTTTGTTCAGTGCCACCAATGTTTTGAATTTCACAGCTGAGAATATCATGCTCTCCTTTCAAACAAATATCAGTGGTATTTCTTTTTATATCTATTGGCTGCAGTGGACATACTTTATTTTAAACAGATATAGTAAGGTTCCTTACACTCCTGGACAGTCCTTGAAATTTCTTGAATTTTAAAACCCTCTGGAAAGGTCCTTGAAAATGAGATTGGATCATTGAAAGTCCTAAAATTTTATAATCCAGCTTCATGCAGTTATCCATAGTGACTGCATGATCAATGACAATATTTTAAAATTGACATGCAAAATGATACATGTATATAAATTTGATATGTTGTAAAAATGATATCTGGAAAACCAAGGGCTTGATGAAAAAAGTACAGTCACTCACAGGCTGTGAGTCCATACAGGGACAAATGTTGTCTATAGCCCTATTATTATACATTATCCTCTATGAAATGTTGAGAGTACATAATTCAAGGTTAAATTTAGTGTTTGAAAACATGTGGTTTGACATGAATCAAACAAGTGGTGATTGAAATAAAATTCTCAAAAAATTTCAAACACAGAACTCTAGCCAACAGCATTGCTAGCACAGTGTCATCTTCCGGATTGTCTCTGTGCACGGATATCAACAATCTAACTTGATTTTTATTTTATCAGTTTTGAGACACACTTTGCTTTAGGATATCATTTATTTATTGTATGACATTAATAACTTGCTGCAAGTCCCTGCAACTTTCCTAATGCACTGTAAATTTATTTATTTAGATCAGATAAACAGATAGATCAAATATGCTGGATTCTATGCCTGTATTAGAAATCTACATATGGAAAGTTATAGTACGCTGAAGCTCATACATTCTGGCAACGGATGTATAATGATATTTATTTTTCCTTACATTATTGGCAAAACAGTAAAGTTAGAGGAGACTAGATTAGTTCAAAGTTATAATCTATATTCACAGTCGAGGTCTGCATAGTCAAGAATGGCAATAACGTGGATACTATCTATTTAAACACCGGTGTGTGATAGTTTTAGGGTAATATACTGTACATCTGAAAACAATGAGTTTATAACCTTTGCTCAGTCTTTCTCAGGGAAACTTTAAAATCTTTTTTGTTCATCAAAAAGATCACAAAATCAAGAATTACTGGGCAAAATTTTGGACTGGATCGAGAAACAAATTACCTAAAATTCACTGATGTTTGAAAATCTTGCAATTGCTATACTTTGTCTTAACGCTGTATGGAAAAACAATTTTAATTATTTATATACTGTAAACAAGGGAGTAAAAGCTTAATTAACTGTGATATTGTCAACTTAACATTGATAATTCCATGTACATGTAGTTCTAACCACTGTCATGCTTTATTTCTCTATCAGACCTCATCATATCCTGATATAGGAATTTATGTGTTATTGGTATTTCAGTAATATTGTTTAAAGTGGCTCTTTTGCTTCTATAATTTTTCAACACAGATATTGATGTATGTCAACCAAATCAGAGTTTGAATCTTAAATGGTGGACAGTATTTGACCATTCCTGACTCTTTTACAGAATTCATTCTACATGTGTACACATGTCCAGAAAGCTATGCTGAAGACACTGTCAGAAGGTAAAAAATAGCATCCCTCTTTTCTTTTGACTGTTCTTTTGTGTCACTAACTTTGCACATTGTATGCGTGTGTGTGGGTCTGTGTTTGTGTGTTGTTTGTTTGTTCACACATTTGTATGCTAAGAGCTCCTCAAGCATGTTTGAAATCCTTGGAGTAAATAAAGATCAAGTATTCAAACACACAGTTGTCAAGATTTTGTCCCAGATGGCCATTTCTACAAGTGCTGCAGGACACAAATTCTGCCTGAAAGTAGAACCTTCACAATAAATATTCAGAACGTGGTTTTCATATTGTCTTTTTGTGATTTTTCCCTCTATAGACATACTGGTAAATCTGTACAGTCCACTGTCATAGCAGAATGGTGGTTTCTGTAGTCCTGTAGGGCAGTCACTATGATCAGTTACTCTATTCATCAATGTTTGCCAGTATAGTTATTGCAGCTAGTGTATAGGCTAACTCACTGTTAAATCAGTAAGTATTCTGTATGAAATGCCTTAAAAATGAAAATATCGAAAGTTTTTGATGGTTGAAGAATCCCAATTAGTACACATGGTCTTGTCACTCTTTTAGATTAGAGAACTGATTTGCTTCAAACACATAATGCTCTATGTTGTACAGACAGTGTAAGAAAGAAAGAATTGTTAAAATGTGAGAGCCTAGCTGGTACAAAAGTCTGGCTTTCTCATTTAAACTGGAGATGAACACCGTCATTTAATCTGGACTTTCTGTCGTACACACCTTGCCAATTGCATGTGTCACTTTTGTCTACAACATTCCTTTTGAGTTTGAATGTAACACAACATAGATTCAATCATAATTCTTTCTGCACAGGAGTAAACCAATCCTTGTCAGAATGAGGATTTCTGTACATGAATGGAAGGGTCCTCTACTGGTTACCAATCCATCTGTCCTCTGTGTTATACAGGCCAGTTGTGTCAATGATGTAAGTTCAATTAATTTTCATTTCAAATCACTTTCAAATTCAGAGGACAACTTACTAACACAAGTTGATTTTACTTTCTATGACAAGAACAGAGTACATCAATGAATCAGAGTGATTGGATACGTGGTAATTGACTATTCATTCACGAATGTTTTTGATGAATGGTACCAGTAGTGTAGAATATTCATTGAAAGTTCACCAGACATCCAGGCAGCTAACTTAGAGTTGCCTGTTGTAGGAAGACAGAATCAGCCATGATTTTGATGTCTCACATACTGTATACAGGTCTTTGGTATATGACTTTTAATTAACTTGGACCAAACATGAGTGATCATTTTGCCATGTCAGTCCAGCAGGCAATTGGGAAAGCTTTCACCTTCTAGGACAGAAAATGTTCTTCCTTAAGTCTACAGGCAACTATTTCCATTCTGTAAATTGACTCAATGTATCAAAATAAATAATATGAAATTTTGAAGCTTAAAAACAAAAGCATGGATAATAGTTGTAAACGGTTGCATAGTTATAACTGGTTATCATCTCAATCTGTATGTATGCAGTCATTTCTGCCTGTGACACTATAAGTAAGACCATTTCAGAATGGTTGTTTCTGCACTGGTATCTGGCTGTTGCTCCAATGTCACATGTGTCATGGATAATTGCAACAAAACATTCTGTGACACAGGAAATTCATTCCTTATTTGATATAGATCACCTTGCAGTGCATGCATGACAGCTATTGCTGAAAAGAGAATACATCATGATTGACTGTGTAAGCTGTTCATTTAATAATTCTCCCCACTGTAGCTTGTATGGATCACTTCCAGTCATGAAAACTCCGTACAGACACTCTGCCCATGGGAAAATTATCCCATGACTCTACTGGTACTTCCTCCAAAAGCAATAAATTCTAATCCTCTTTGCCTCAATGCTCACCTCATCTATTTTCAAACATCAATCTTTCACCCACTCTGTTTGTGAAGTGAGATGCCTGCGGGAAACTTCTTTGACAAATGCAAATTTTCTGCAAATTCATGCAAATATCATGCAAATAATGTATGCTAATTTTATGCAAATTAGGCACCGCGTTAATTTTTCGACCATTGGAGGACACTGCAGGTAAGTTTCACCCATGTGCAGCTACTCTGACAGATTATGTTGATCTGTCAGTCACATACGCTGCTGTAGTGCGTGTTGTAATAGTTGTCTAAAAAACAGAAAAATCCATGTAGATCGTTTGACGTTTTCTTGCAAACTACTGCAGCTGGACACTATGCTTGACACACCTTTACATTGGCACACAATCTCACTGGAGCATTTCATTTCTTATACAGGAATGAGTGGTTCACAGTTCCAAGCAGTACCTCAGTGTGTCAGAAGATTATCACTTCAATACAGTATCAGAGTATCAGCTGTCGATACAGATGGTACATTATCGTTGGTCCGACACCGCCTGTGTTAATGTCGAGTACGCACTCCATTTACTCTGACTACTCAAATTCCAGTGGCAGCTCACCATGGTTTGATTTGTAAATATCTCATCCACTCACTTATAGATTTTAGACTTTTTTTTTTTCATCTAAACCAGAATGCCATCTTCATGGAGCTAGTGCTCATCTGACTTCTACCCTGTCCACACTGTGCGGTTGGAATTTTGAATGTATTCTCTGTTATTGGCCAACAGATGAGATCTGTTTATGTTGGTGCCCTGGCTGGTGAAAGTGAGGAAATATTTGATGGACTTGTTTTATTATTTCCAGTATCCAATATTGCTATACGATGCTGGCCATTTTGAGGGAAAAAATATTATTTTAGTATTGCATTCACTGATTTACTTTAATCTCCAGTAACTTACTATATAAAGCTTTTTTCAGATGATGCTGCCTGGACATTTCTGCATATATCAATAGTTACTTTGGTACACTCCATTATGCAAACACTAAGTTCATTGTTAAGTCACTGACTGTCTGCATGCATTGAACTGGTATTTATAAGGTAAGTTCATCTTTTTATAGATTGTGATGTGCTTGATGTAGTATGTCAGAAATCACTGATACAGATGCTGTATCCTGGCAGTCATTCACAGATACTGTTACATCCATCAATAGGTAAGATCACATGTTAGCCTTGCTGTCATTGGATGTCACCAAATTACTTTGAGAGGGTTTCCTGAGTATGGCCATGTGGATCATTCTATGACAAGATGAAATTTGCTCAATTGGAACTCACAGCAGTGTTTTTCTTATATTAACTGAGATTTTCATTGATATTCTGTGTCATTTATTCTTTTTCCTTACATATACCAGGTGGCAATAGACACAGCACCAGGTGGCTCTCAGTTAAAAGATTTCAGAGATTTACCCGTTGTTCCACCTTCCAAGTCTTCCAAGGTTTGGACCTGAGCTCTCTGAAGATGGTGTAAGTGACTGTGACAGAGAGCAATGCAGCTGGTTTAAGAGCCATGGCTGTGTGTGTTTATCAGTTGAATCAGTCAGCGACTGCAGCCTCTGGGAAGTAACTACGTTTAGGATTGCAACAATGATCAAAAAACATTGATCAAAATCTGTGAGTTGGATTTCTCATTCATTTAGAAAATGAAAAAATTAGATTCCTCATCAAAGAAACCTTTTGTTTCAAACTTGACCTTTTCATAAAAGGTGATATTTAATATTCCAATGCTTCTATCTCACGTAACTGTCACAGTAAGTGATATTTCTGATTTGAGTGTGCAACTTACAGTGATGTACAGTAAACTTTCTTGTGAAATTTCAATGTGTCGTGACAAATACAAGCAAAAGAAATTGTGCATACTCGTTGAGAACACTTTGCATTTGCATTGTATTTTGATAAGTAATGAAAAACACATACAGCCATGCATGCTATTGAAGCATATCAATGGTGAGTAAATTTCTTGGGACATCTCTTTATAATTCTTCTTCACCAGTGACCATCAGGAAAGCAACGATGCAAAGAGTTGTCACTGAGATTACAGTGGTGATCCATATCCAGTAAGTAAATATGAATGGTCTATTGATGGTACTGTGATGCAACCAATGGTGGAACAACCAGATGGTAGGATTTTATATATGTTAATTGTTTTTCTCAAGTTTTGTTAGTGTGCTATGGAAAAGAACCAATTGCTTTGAGTTCATGCAGTGTGTGTTCATGTGAATGTGTACTGAAATACACCATTGTGAATTCACAAACACTGGTTGTATGATTTGGATGGGATTTCTTCTATTGCTGCTGTTGGCATACAACAAATAATTTCAAGCCAGAAATTAAATATTTTACATGAAATCTTATTAAAGCATCTGTTGAAATCTCTATATCATGTTACAATTGCAATTCTTCTGCCCCACAATGCAGAGTGTCATGTACAGCAAAAATACAGAGCAACTCAAAGTGTCCTGGCCAGGTTTCCATGACAACAATATGAGATTGCATTGTATGAAAGGATTACATGTCAAGATAGCTGATTCAAGATTTCAGTCATGTTTTGGCTGATGATACTGACTACACAATGTTTAACCTTGACCTCAAGGTGAGTGTCAAATGTCTTTTACATCCAGACATTCACGTATTGACACTGGTTTGGCCCACACACATAGTGACAGACACATTTACAGGGAATTGGCATGAACAGGTTAACATGTTGAGTATTTTTTACAGCATCAATTCATTTAATGTATTGCCATGTTTTCTTACATAAATAATGATTCATACACTTGTCCTCCTGTCCTTTGGTACATCAACAATACAAACTTTGAGTTACAAACAATTATAACAACTTGGATGGCAGAAATTGCACTTCCATCATCTGGTGTAGTTTCCTGAATCATTTGGTGGAATGAAATGTAAATGAAGCAGCTAACCTCTGAGTTTTGTCTTTTGTATTTCAGGTTGAAGTTCCAATACTATGTACCGGTACATCTGAGGTGACCAACAATGCTGACTTGTCAGTAACCACAGTATCACCACCACCAACAATGCTGACTTGTCAGTAACCACAGTATCACTACCAACAACAATGCTGACTTGTCAGTGACCACAGCATCACCACCACCAACAATGCTGACTTGTCAGTAACCACAGCATCACCACCACCAACAATGCTGACTTGTCAGTAACCACAGCATCACCACCACCAACAATGCTGACTTGTCAGTAACCACAGCATCACCACCACCAACAATGCTGACTTGTCAGTACCACAGCATCACCACCACCAACAATGCTGACTTGTCAGTGACCACAGCATCACCACCACCAACAATGCTGACTTGTCAGTGACCACAGCATCACCATCAACAATGCTGACTTGTCAGTAACCACAGCATCACCACCAACAACAATGCTGACTTGTGAGTAACCACAGCATCACCACCACCAACAATGCTGACTTGTCAGTAACCACAGTATCACCACCACCAACAATGCTGACTTGTCAGTGACCACAGCATCACCACCACCAACAATGCTGACTTGTCAGTAACCACAGTATCACCACCACCAACAATGCTGACTTGTCAGTAACCACAGCATCACCACCACCAACAATGCTGACTTGTCAGTAACCACAGCATCACCACACCAACAATGCTGACTTGTCAGTAAACCACAGCATCACCACCACCAACAATGCTGACTTGTAGTAACCACAGCATCACCACCACCAACAATGCTGACTTGTCAGAAGACCACAGCATCACCACCACCAACAATGCTGACTTGTCAGTGACCACAGCATCACCACCAACAATGCTGAGTTGTCAGTAACCACAGTATCACCACCACCAACAATGCTGACTTGTCAGTGACTACAGCATCACCACCACCAACAATGCTGACTTGTCAGTAACCACAGTATCACCACCATCAACAATGCTGACTTGTCAGTGACAACAGCATCACTTCCAATATTGGTAGATTTAATGGATCCTGTCTAAGTTGATGACAACTACAAAACTGATAGAATGTATCAGATGTCTATGTCTTCAATGCAAGGTATTGTTTGCGTTCAGAGTGCCATGAGGAAACTTTTTTAAAAAAATTTCATGAAGACAGTGGAAACCTTGATTACTCTCTAGTTGTACAAACGGAATATTAGTAATCTCTTACAAGTGAGGAAGACCTATTCAAGATGAAAGAAAAACATGTTGACACATACTCTTCATCCCCATTCCCTGTCAACAGGCCCACAATCAGCATCAATATCAATATGTATATAGCCAAACCATGATGCCGAATGGGATAAAGTAATTTAGAGATTGCCATTTTGTTTTTCCATGCCAGGTGTCTTTATTCACCTTCCGAACCCAGATGTTGAAGCATGTCCAACAAGACAGTTCTTGACTGGTGAGGAACCCTGTGATTCTGATTGGTCAACAGTTTTTGACAAGGGCATGTGGTTTACCCAATCAGAGCAAAGGATTCAATTTGCTACAGACAAGATAAAAGAGATTTCAACATATTGATGAGCTCCTTGTTAACATTGTAATTTCAAGAACTTTTCTTTGTGTCCAAGCAGTTTATTTTGAAATTTCTGATATGTTTTTGTAACAGAGAGAAATGAAAACAAGTCAATATTAATTGGTTGTTTGTTTGAACACAATGTGGTATCACAAATGATTTGCCAGGTTAAAACTAAAATTGAAAATGGTGACCTTTGACACTTATCTTATCACATCTTATTTGAACAATAGATATAAGTTTACCTCATGATGGATTGCCAATGAAAATAATCAACATGTCTGATATGAATTTACCCAATAACAAATATTAATTTAAAGTAGGCCAGTAAATAATTCATGAATTGTACCAGTTTCAACTATGAATTTTCTTTCTTCTGTCAAGAGATGACATGTGGATAAAACATGACAAGAAAATGAAATCCAACTTGGAAAAATAAAACTTTGATTTAATATTGAAGAGAATTCATGTACTTGTTGAAATTTTTCAACACAGGTTGAAATACTTGCTGCTGATAGTGATGTTCATGCAGTTACAAGTTTGGTGATGTGGAATGGTCTGGCTGTGTTGTTGTTGATTGTGAAGCTTTGCTTGGAGAGAAATAATGGCAAGACACTGTAATCATCAACAGAAGGTAATTGGAAATGTCAGCTACAGCAGCAACTGAAGTGAACTCCACAGAAACAGTAATACTCCTAGTACTACACATATGCACATTAAAATTGCCAGCATGTTTAATAGAATCACAGTATACAAAAACATGTTAACCCTTTGAGCACCAAAGTCGATTTTTGTCACCTTTTACAATAGATAGCAAAGTCAATTTTGTTTAGATTTTTGCAAAATTTTGATAAAAAAACTGTAGACAATGAAATGTGATATCAATTTGGTCCAAAATTATCAAAAATTACAGTAAAATTCATAAATGTTGGTAAAATGTTGCACTAAATTTTGGTTGGAAAAATAACAGCACTAAAAGGGTTAAACAGGAAGTTACATAGGTGGATTACTGATGATGCAGCTATTGGCATACCGGTACACTGGGAGGGAGTCTTTGAATTCTCATAGCATCGCTTTGACCATATGATAATTTTAATAATCATGATGGGCACTTTCATGACATATGCAAAGAGGGGTCAAATGGTCGTACAGGGAACACACTTTGAAATTTATGCATTCTCCTACAAAAAACAACAGTTTTTCAGTTTATTTTCAACTCAAGTTTAGTTGCTATATATTCACAAGCATCATATGCAAGATTTAATGACAATGAAAGCCTGAAGCAATGGCAATACTACGGGATTCTGGGACCAAACACAACACCTCCAACAAGTAGTGTGGTTTTTTTACATTTGCATAGATTTACTGTAATCCAGATTTTATAGGGGGAGTTCCTGTTTAAAGGCTTTTTAGAAACTTTTTCAATTTTAGATTCACTTTAGTTGAAAGCACGTTACCGTACTTGTCTTCACATAAACAAGTTTCACTTTTCTCTTGCAGATGTCGAAGTTGACCAAGAAATCAAGCACTTTTGGGTTGTACAGAGCAGACATGAAAATGACACGTTTGAACCCAAATTTGAGAGTGTTGACTGGTCTTTTGCTCCATCAATTGCTGCTTGGTATTCATACACTCTACAGGTTACCATAGAAACAGTTAGCTCCCAGGTAACGTTATGACCAGTAACACCTTTTAATGATTGATCCTGTTAAAATTGTAGAATACAGTTCATTACAAGGGTTTTTTTGCCAGTTTTTTTTTCATACTGTAAGTAGCACGTTAAAACATGTAAAATATTAGTGTGTATATCATCATCAGTGACAACAATGCGTACACAGAGCAATAGCCTAGTTTCCTTTATGTTTGTAATTGAAAGGGAAAAATTACTCCCTTTTGAGTTTTGTCATGAATTTTGCAGTTTTTGTGGTTTGACTTCTCAAAACATGTTGAAATATTGATTAACTGTGTGCACCCTCAACTCTGCATGTATATCCAGACAAGATTAAACATTCATTGAAACAATTTATAATCTGTACCAGTATATCCAGTACACAGTACAAAAACTCAAGTGTACAACTCAAACCATACATGACTGAACATACACTGTGACATAAAGTTGGTGTCATGTAAACTTTTAATGAATTCATAATTTGCAGTGCCTTTCATATGCATAAGGATAGCAGCTTTATAAGTATAGTTTTTGTACAATTCTGCTGTAAATTGATATGTGACTGTTAATTTTCAATCAATATATTATTCAGTAAGGCCAGAGAATGTCATCAAAAGGCATGTTACTGCAATAGCGATGACAATTCTGATGTTGTTATGTTTCTGTACAGGTTGCCTCCATCAGCTGATAGCTTCTGTTGCTATGGTGATCTGTTCCATGGTGGTGACAATGAAGTAGAGGCATTGCTTGTAAGAGTTGGTTTAGAGAGGGTGATAGATGATGTCCTTTCTCTCAGACAGGTAAGTTGACATTAGTGAAGCATAAATACCTAAGGAAGAAAACTTCTAGATAGATGGCTTTTATGAAGTTGGGCCACCCATAAAGTCTATGTTGATGTACAGTGGCACTTCAATGTAGGGTATATGAATGTCTATATTCATGCAAAACATTTCAGTTAAGGTAGTTCGTGCCTTGAAATTCAAAGACTTAAAATTTTACCCAAACTTTCATCAAAGAAACTTCAAACCATTCCCTTTCAATATCAAAAATCCAGGGGTCACCAGACAAAATTTGGTACCAGAGAAACAGATAAGCATATATTTACCTACACATTAAAAGTCAACATGGCCAGCATTCTTGTGTTAACTCTTTGGGTGAAAATAATGTTTTTGATTTTCACATAAATCAGCAAGTCAAAGCTTAAGTTACTACAGTAACTGTAGCTTCAAAATGAGCCTCCACTAATATTCCAGCCAGCCAATGTTGTAATGTAAAAGTTATATTACAGACTAGAATCCGAATGCCAGGTTGAAAGAAATCCAAGTTATAAGCTGCAGTATTCCATGGAAATTAATATGGATTTGTGATGACATTCCCCTATAACTCACTTTTTTGAAAAAGTGAGTTACGCCCCTCTTCAATGGGCCATCAAGTTGTGTATAAGGTGAATAAGTGAAATTATTCATAAAATATAGCACAACATTTTGGGTGTTAGATCAATAGGATATACCTAACTGTACAATGACTCAATGGTGGTATATATTCTAACTACATGAACACCCACAAACTGGTCAAGTATGGTGCAAAATATCATATCATGCAACTTCAATGGTTGCATGTTGTCTTTTTTTAACCAGACTTCAAATTTTTCCAAGGACTCCTTGTGTCTACAATATCAATCGTGTGATGTAGACATGTGCCCCATGACATTGTCGTTACCAAGTGACCGGCAAAGCAACATCGTCGTCTGCACAGTGCAGTGCACTAATGGCATGCACACATTGCCCATCAGCTGAAAATTGGAATATGCACATTAGAGCATCCGAATATCTGTCCCCGAGGTGCATTCTGCCTGAAGGGGTGTAAATATTCAAGATGGCAAATGATGTCAGCTTCCATTCTGAAACCCCCTGGTGAGGATGTTGTCATGACGGCATACCAAGATGGCTCATGGCAGTAAAACCATCACAGAGACTGTCACCACGATGATCACCAAAACTACACATGACTCAAGAGGGGCCAAAAATAGGACAATCTCTGAAAGGACTACAGAATAAGAACCTCCACCTAAGAAACCCAGTCAGCTCAAACAGGAGTTTGATGGTGAGTTAGGCAATCTTAATGGCTTGATGGTGAGTTAGGTAATCTTGTGGCTTAATGAAGGACACTCAACAAAAACAATTGCCTCCTCAAGCAGTTTCTCCTCAGACTTGTGATGTTGAAGAACAAATGGAAGTTCCTTTTTGAGGTTCGACGACAAAACTTGTATTGCAAAGAATGAATAGAAATTTTAACATGTTTTAGGTATTTCAAGATGTTATAGACAGTGAAAGAACATTACTTTCTGTTGACATGTAAAACAAAAACAGTGGAAAAACAGAAGTTACAGTGTCTGTTCCTTTAAGGACCAACCAGTGGTTTTTTAGCTCCGCTGTCAGTGACGCGGAGCTTATCAAATAGGTTGATTTTCCGTTGTGGTCGTCCGTCAACAATTGCCTTCTCCTCTGAAACCGCAAGAAGGATTGCTTTGAAATTTTATATGCAGTTCACTTGGTGTGACTTCACTTGACTTTGTTAAATCGTGGTGAAATTTGCATATTTGTACTTTGGGGCATTTTTTGGTGTTTTTGGTAAAAAAAATCTACAGCTTGTCCGATTGCTTTGAAATTTGATATGCAGTTCATTGAGGGTGACCTCAGTTAGATTTGTTCAAATCATGGTGAAATTTACATATTTGTATTTTTAAGGCAATTTTTGTCATTTTTGGTAAAAAAATCTTTAAATATCTTCTACTTCAAAACTACCAGTCAGATAGCTTTGATATTTGGTACATAGGTCCCTAGGGATGATCTATTTCAGATGTATTTTAAATTGTGCAGAAATATGCAAGTTTGCATTTTTAAGGCAATTTTTGCCATTTTTGGTCAAAAAATGTATTTCTCAAAAAGTGCTAGTCTGATAGCTTTGAAATTTGGTATACAGGTTTCTATAGATGAACTAAGTAATTTATATTGAATTTCTGATGAAATCTGTAAATCTGTATTTTTGGGGCAATTTTTGCCATTTTTGGTCAAAAAATGTGTATTTCCAAAACTACCCATCTGATAGCTTTGAAATTTGGTATACAGGTTCCTATAGATGAACTAAATGATATTTATTGAAATTATGATGAAATCTACAATTTTGTATATTTTGGGCAATTTTTGCCATTTTTGGTCAAAAAATGTGTTTCTCAAAAAGTACTGGTCTGATAGCTTTGAAATTTGGTATACAGGTTTCTACAGATGAACTTAGTAATATATTGAGTTTCTGATGATATCTGTAATTTTGTATTTTTGGGGCAATTTTTGCCATTTTTGGTCAAAAAATGTGTATTTCCAAAACTACTCATCTGATAGTTTTGAAATTTGGTATACAGGTTCTTACAGATGATCTTAATGATATTTTTTGACCATGATATTTTTTGCATAATGATGAAATCTACGATTTTGTATTTTTTGGGCAATTTTTTTCCATTTTTGGTCCAAAAATGTCTTTCTTAAATGTACTGGTCTGATAGCTTTGAAATTCGATATGCAGGTTCCTACAGATGAACTAAATGTGATATATATTGAAATTATGGTGAAATCTGCAATTTTGTATTTTGGGGGCAATTTTTGCCATTTTTGGTCAAATAATTTGTTTCTCAAAAACTGTAAGTTGATAGCTTTGATATTTGGTATACAAGTTCCAAGGGATTATTTAATATATGATATATTGAAATTATGGTGAAATCTGCAACTTTTATTTTGGGGGTAATTTTTGCCATTTTTGGTCAGAAAATTTCATTCCCAAAAAACTACTCGTCAGATTGCTTTTGCAGATGTTCTCAGGGATGATACAATATGATATATTCAAATTATGATGAAATCTTCAATTGTGTATTTTTGCAGCTATTTTAGCCACTTTTTGCTGGCCATTGAAATGAGCTATCAAAGATTTCCACCTCCTTCATCAACATTTGTCAAAAATAGTTATTGTCTACATAAACACAGCGGAGCTATATTAGTCGTTAGGTTGCTTGTTCATTATCTATGAAGTATTCTAACAAATCATACTTTATGTACATGTTCTTTATTTAGTATGAGTTAACCTGTTTATGTTGTTTATGGTGTTTGCTAGTTTTCAAAGTAGTTGCAAAGCACAGTGTGCAAGCAAATAGTACAAGTCTAACCAGTATAATTATTTTTGATTAATTTAATTTTTATATTCTATTTTAATTTCACAACCAGAGAATTTTCACTGTTGAGAGTTTCTCCAGTGTCAGTAACAGAAAGTAAATAGCTATCAAGGCATTGTTGACAATGAATTTCAAGCAGTGATATATTGCAGAATCATTAATTGAATCATGCTGTATATCTTAATGTATGTATTGCTTCACAGGAATCACTTCCACACTTCAATCATTGTGTTAGGAGATTCCTATGGCCCAACTGTTGATCTTCAAGACATGGACATGCTGGTAATGGAGGAAGGCAGAGAGATCAATGACATTGCCGACTCAGATGACAAGCCACAGTTATAACCAAGTGTCAGCAAGGGTAACTTTGATGACAAAGTCAATGTCAGTGTCAATGCTTAAGATCAAGAATCAATCAGCTGTATCAAGGAATGATATGACTGAAAACGGATTTTATTGTTGCGATGCCTCGTGTCACAATGAAAAAGGGGTGATGAAGAGAAACAAGGGGTTTCTTTGTAGTGATGCCTGGTGTTACTTGAAGAATTGCTAAATGTAATTGTGAAGGAATAAACAAAGTTTAGTGATATTATTTTGGTCTGTGTGTGTGACTGTTGAAAACAGCCAAGATTACTTTGGTGGATTTCAAACATTGATCAAATCTTTTCATGTTTGTCAGAAAGTGTTTGAAATATTTGGAACAGGGTATCAGTTTAGTGCTGATGTGTTTCATTTTGCAGAGAATGTTTTGATTATGACATGAGATAGAAAAATATATGTCACTCTGATGGACAGAACTAATATTGATGACTCATTTCCTAGTAGATCATGTGACCATCATGTGACCTTGATGGGGTAGAAGTGTATAGGTTTACTTCACCAGTAGATATCCTAATCAGGGTATGTATTAACCATTTCACAGCTAGACTTTGGTACATCTAAAAAAATTTCAGTTGGGTACTTGAATGTTATTTTCTAAAATCCTCTATTCCCCCTCCCCCAGAAATCAAATGGTTCAGGGTATCAATCCTTACTCTACAAGGACTTTGGTACATCTGCAATAAGTTTTTAATTGGGTATGTGAACCTTTATGCATGGAAAAAGGGCAAAGGTGCCAGAGATGTGAGAAGTGAGAGAGGTCAAGTGCAGTCATGGTGACCTTTAAAGTTTTTAATACTGTTATCTCAACAAAAATGCTGGAAAGGAGATTGTTCCTTGTACATGCTGTGAACTTTTTTGTTTTCTGTATTTCTCATGAAATATTGTCTTTGGAAAAGAAGTTTTTCTCACAAGATTAGCTGTAACACAAGTTAAGGACAGGGTAGTATCTATGGACAACAGAGCATCAGCCATTTGCATGTAGAAATGCAACAAAAAATGTCCTAAGGCTTGTTATATTGTCATTTTCTTGAAACTTTCTGAAAAAAATTGGAATGAGAAGGCATGTTGAGAAATATATTCAAAAAGTGGTGTCACTGTGCTGGATTTCAAAGCACAGTGGCAAGAATATTTTTTTCCATACAAATCCTGCAAAGTAACACTGACTGAGCAGCTTTTCTATTGCTTTTGATAGATACACCATTCTCTTATCTTCATACAAACACTGACTGAACAGCTTTTCTATTGCTTTTGATAGATACACCATTCTCTTACCTTCACTGTGAGGTCAGCATCTAATACAGTTTTATACAATCATGAAAATAAAAGAAATATTCAAAATAATTTAAATTATAGGATAATCTACTTCACTAAAGAATGTTTTAGCAACAAATCACTTCAAAATCATTTTATTTTTTGACTGATGGATAAAAAAACTATTATTTATGTACATTTATTAGTATTTCACAATATAAATACAGAATTAAAATACATTTAATGTAGATTACTGTATTTACATTATGTATTACATATCTACATTTTCATATTATGTTTAAATATTAACAAATCTATTATAGTGGTTTGTATTATTTTGTTACATATCAAACCATGAAATTAATATTTATGGTGATTTATGTTTTGGATCAAGATCATATTTTTAATAAAATCATGTAACCTGATCGTGTTTTCAGTAAGTCCTTTGTTGTTTTGAATATTGATAACACAACATCAATATTCATCATGTGATTCGATTTGAATCTACCATGATCTTTGACACATTGCTTTTGAAGCGGCTGAAAAAGACACACAAGAAAATTAACACAATGTAATTTGATTACAGCAAATAAAAAATTGTAACAAAATTTATTTCAGAAAAGCTAAGAGGTCATGTCCTAAAATTTCCTATTCAAATACAATGTGTGTATTTTTCATGAAAACCTTAAAACCTAAGCGGGTGGGGACGCAAAACAAAGAATTTAATGACTTTTGCCTTATCCCAAAATAGTTCCAATCGTGTTCTTCATAACTATTATTTTTGTATGTATGTATGTATGTATGCTTGGTTGTTTTTGTATGTTTTCTATTGTTCAGTTCAAGGACACTGTATTAAAGACAATTCGTTGCCCTCCGATAGCAATGGTTTACACTCCATGCCACCGTGACGAAAACGCAACCTCAAAGACCCTTTGGTTGTATACTGCCCTCTACGACGTAAACCGTGTAATAGAAGTCCATGGGCCACCACAGCTCCCACCTCCTTAGGTACTTTCTGTCACCGTGTTTTTCAGTTAGCTAAGACATCATTCAGCTAACATAATCTGCTTGTTTGCCATTAATTTGGTGGTATGTATGAGCGTCAGACCAGTTGCCGTGGCAATGCAATAGCAAAAAACTGAAATTTCAGAAACTCCATATATTTGTAACTAAATATTAAAAAACTCTATGTAAGTGTCCAGGTATTTGAAGTTGGCCAGTTGATTGCGTTCGCAATGTAGGTCATCTAAGGTTATGGTCATGCCTAATGCCTAATTATAGTCGTTGCCAAGGCGACGCCCTTTTGCAAAACATCTTTGTAGGAAAAGGAAGAGGTCATGTTTGGAACAAAACTGCACAAAACACAATCTAAGTATTTAGGTATATAAGCTTATATTTGACGCTGATAAGCCATCTTGCCATGCTGGAGCAATAATGTTTTGATGTCAAAATGCAATTTAAACTACATAAATTGATATTTAAAGCCAGTCTGCATTTAAAGTAGTGCAGCACTCTTTACATAGCATGTTTTTCAAACTTACATTACGCTTTGAAGCTGGCCAGGAAACCCCCACACATCATATATTGTCAGAAAGCTGAGTATCTGACCTTATCATTGCATGCAGTTGCAAGCTTAATCTCCTGAATTAGATTTTTGTCTCATAACTTTATGACATGTTTCTTTCGAAAGATGAATCTAGGCTCTTTTTCATAGAAATCCTCAGTTTCTTTCCGGAGATATTATTTCTACCAAAGTGTGATTTATCTTTCTCCTGTAACAGTAGACTTGGTTCAAGTCTATGATTTAATAATGTTTTAGTGGAGTGAACGCGACGATTAGTGTTTTATTTTCATGTGAAACGCATGAGTGGAGTGGACGCGCGCGATGAGTGGGGTGAACGCTACACAGGGGAGTTTCACCCGGAATGAATCCGGCAGAAACTAAATCCCTACTGCGCAGTCTCAAGTTAACGCGTTCAATCGCTGGGAAAACCTGGCCAGGGCTGCCAAATTCGGAATAGATTTGTACGAAATAGGAGAGACACAAGAGAAACTATTATAAATGATTTTCTTTTCAAAAAAAATCACCGACTTGAACCAAGTCTACTGTAACAGCAGAAAGGTTACCTAACTAAAGTCCTTTTCAGATGTAACACTTGTGCTTGTTTACTGACAACCAGTTTTCTTATCGGATCATCATACTCAATAGTAGTTCCTAACAGCTAGTTTTCCAAGAATGCGCAGAGGAATCCGCTACCTTGGTACTTTACAGATTCAAGTCATGTTTTGACGTCTAAATCGTTGTCATAAAACACCAAAGTACTCTGCTGAATGAAATAAATCCCGATTGTGTAGTAGCAGTGTCTGTTGCTTCGACTGTTTAAAGGGACGAAGTCGGCAATTTCTAATGATTTTTTTTTATTCGAGATACTACTAATATTGTTTGACATGTTGAATGAATTGGTGACCATGCATATATTTGAAACCGGTTTTAGAAAAATTAAATAAAAACCATGGCGAAATTAAAATGAATTAATGGTCATGACCATTAATTCATTTTCGCGATGGTTCCATGTATCGTGTCTAAAACCGGGTTCAAATATATGCATGGTCACCAATTCATTCAGTATCTTTCAACATGTCAAACAATATTAGTAGTATCTCATATCAAACAAAATTCATGAAAAATGGCCGACTTTGTCCCTTTAAGAAATTATAGTACATGCGCTGCCAAAATGACTGAGTAGCGGATGAGTTATTTATGCCCCCATCCCTGCTCCACTCTTATTGGAGGAGTATTCACACTTGCAATATTGACATCCCCTTTTTAATCTCACGTACTCAAGATAAATGTTTGTGTTTTTGCTTTTGCCTCTAGAACGATCTTTGCTCGACATCGACACTTTGACCAATATTGTGTAGAAGTGGATGAGGAGCATAAAGTCGGCGTCATACCCATGATCCCAGAATCATCTTCTGGTGACTTTTCTAGTCGGCACTAAAACTTTGTTAAAATGACGCCACTCAGCGTCAAATCCAAATTGCTGAAGTAACTGGACCTGATGGGATAATAAGGTGAAATTCGTCGCCAACATCGGTATCCAAAAAGAGCGTGCATACTCACATTTTTTGTACATTGTAACGGTTGGTTCCCGAGTCACTTTTATCAGGAAAATATCTCGCAAAGTTAGACTCATTTTTACACAGTGCTTGTGATTTGCAATCCATGATCTGATGGCCGTGTTTGTTGGCGTCATGGTAACTCTACACCATTCAAACCTATGGCTGAAATGATGTGTTGTAACGACATTGCCGTAAACGGACATTAAATGTCGGAAGTTGAAAAGACATAAACCACACTTAAACTCCGGAGGTTTTAACAGAAATATCAAATGTGCTGATTTACTATCTACCCAAATGGACAACAACATGGCCAAGGTCATTACATAGAATTTGTTACATTTTCTACATCTTTCCTTTGAATCAAAAATAGAAAAGTACCAAACAATGAAGAGCTTGTGCAACTGAGCCCTGATTGTAGAGATTAGTTCAATGATAACTTTCACAAGGACAGTTCAATCTATTGTTTTTACACACAAGTATTGCACAGTATTGTACTCACCTTTTTGTATAACAAAAACATATTTCATCAAAATGTTAATTTCTTACAAAATTAACCTTATGATCAGTACTTTGTGACTAAACTTATCCCAAACGTGCAGGTAGAATCGGCGCTTTCGAACAATGAAATATAGGTAACTTGAACATGACTTTTAGTAATCTCTGTGTAATATTTTCATATAATTTCTTACCAAAAATGAACGAAAATGACATTAAGTGAACCGATGACAAGTTTGGACAAAGCAAAGGCCTGTGCTAGGGGAACTATTTTCAGAACATTGACAACGTATGCTGACATATTTGTGATCGATAGGAGGCGCCCTTTTAACAAACTTGTGAAGACAAGATCTGAACATTTCTGTGGGCACTAAATGATTAAATTTTCTTATTCTGCGGATATATGCATAGACAAATCAAATAGACTTTTCTGGGGTGTCGTGTTCTATAGAAGACGCATGTAGGAGCCAGTACTCCATATCATTCGGGTTGGAAACCATTGCAGTATGTGTCTGAGGGAATGTTAATTTTCAGGGGAAATTTGTTCATAGGGTAGGGGAAAATCGACAGGTTTTTTTCATCTCAGGGTAGGGTAGCTTCATGTCTGCAGGGGAAATGGAATGACAAAATTTTGAGGGGAATTGTTTGCAGGGCATTGGAAAGCGGCAAGTTTTTTTTCGCCGCAGGGCAGGGAGCTTCAGAAATTGACAGTAGGGAGGGGAAACAGGCAACAATAAGTGGGGAGAGGGTAAAAATGAAGTTTGAGTGCGGGAGGGCAAGTCGAAAAATTTTCAGTGGGAGAGAAAATTATGAACAGCTAATTAATTACCCTCATGACTTAAAATTAGTCAGTTAACATTACTTGTCATGTACAACATATCTTGTCATAGTAAAGACCCCTAAGTGCATTGTTCGTTGGCTGCACCTGACAATTCCACTCTGTCGAAAATGTTTGATTTATGACCCGGGTCTATGGGTCTAATTTTGACCAGAAATACCAAAAAATTGGTCAATTTTGGAGTCTACATGGATAAACATATTCAACTTCGGCGCACATCGCGTATAACTAATAGGGAGTACCCCGACTTTCCTCCCCACTTTGCGACTTGTGCCCAGTATGAACTATACGTAATCATATATTCGCAAGCTAAGCATGCAGTTTCTTTTCGGGCGATAGGACCCTGCCTAAACACTGACAGTAGTGTTGTCCGTATTGATAGTCTGAATAGGATACAATGATTTTGTTTAAACAAGGTTATTCAAAATAAACATAAGTCTATACGAACTTTGTTGATGTCGACAGATAGCTATGTACGAAATCAATATTGATAACAGAATGCCGTCGAGACTGAAATACCAATGATAGAACGTATTGATTGCTAAGGTAACGGACAGATTTTAGAGGGGGAGGATTCTTCATTTTGCTGGCGATTATTTCCTATGGCACCCAATCAAATGAGCGACGTGTATGGTAACGTTTCACCACAGACGCACGACTTAACACGTGACATGCACGTGACCTTCATTTTAACGACCGTTCAGTTGTACAACACACCGTGGAGATAGAAGCGTTTTGAGTACACTTGAAAAATAAAGAAAATATGGTGTTAACAGAAAAATCGCTACTTTAACTTGTTTCCACAGAACACAAACATTGGTGACTATTTTGGCATCTGCCGTTTTTGTCCAAATTATCCACGATGATCCCTAAATTCAGATTCAAAAAAGCCTGTTCACATGAGAACAGGTTTAAGACGCTCACTTTGAGGTGTGTACTTCCTAAGTTGTCTTCTGCTTTATGTCGTGATCATCTACCAAATGCGTGTTGTTCATTTTGTTCAATACTGTCTGGATTTTTTGCCGTACATTGTCTTTATAAGATTATAATGCAGTCATCATTTGATATTTTAATTATCAGTTAGTGTGATCATGTGAGTTTCCATCGCAATTTGTCGTTGACAACGTGCTGTGACGTAATTTCCCTAACTTCCCAACCTCCCAACTGATGTGTGTACCGTACTCTTTTCCGATGCAGCCAGTACTTTTCAACGTTTTACCTGTAACCGAAACGAACCATTTAATAAATGTCTTCTTAGATGACAGTCTCTTCAATCTTGGATATATCGTTTCGTTGTAATTGGATACAGCACGTTATGAAACTATACCGCACTTCGGCGTTTGGCTCGACAGCTGCAAATGAAAACTTTGGATGTGTACATCCAATTTTTAATCTTTTACTTACACACATACACACACACATGTACATATAAACGTATATCTATATAAACATATATCTATAAATCTATACACACACACACACACACACACACACACACACACACACACATACATACATACACACACACACACACACACACACACACACACATATATATATATATATATATATATATATATATATATATATATATATATATATATATATATATATATATATATATATATATAACATTTATTATTGTTGAGGAACCGTCTCCAAAGCATGATGGGCTGCGGTTTAAAGAAGGTAGTAGGAACTTCCTACCTCTTTTTGACTCCGGGGTGAGTAAAAGTAAGGAAAGCATTGAATGCGAGGGCAACAAGCGGCGAAATGAGTGGCTAGAAAAGCATTCTTTACTTGTAGTTTCTGAAAAACAATCTATCATTAACTGATATCACCGTTCAAATGCACAGTCCTCGCTAGAGCAGTAACAATGCATTTTTTTCATGCGGCTTTGTATCTGCTATAAATTGGGGCAAAGAGGTGATAAGAGTCCTCTCCCTCGGACATAAGGCAAACTTCACAATATTATGTAAATGTATTCCATTTTATTGTGCTTTTTAATGAAGTATTTTCAAGCATCAGAGAAGATAATGTACATCTGCAAATGAAGGACGTGTGCTTGCTCCACAACTGTCTTCATATTTAGCGTTGGCAGCGCACGGTGGTATTAAGCTGGACGCTCACGCTCGGCATTGGCTCGGCAAAACTTTAGATAGTTATCATAATGAGCTATTGAATGCCTGTTATTTTAACATGATCATTCACCAGTTTTAAAATGGCAGCTATGTACACTTGGCATTTCTGTCTTTACCCAGTGTGTTTAATCTAATGGCTGATATTTACAAGGGACAAGCATAGTGGCTGTATTGCAATGATGTACGCCCTCTACGTGCACTCTCGAAAAAATTACCATTACGTTTATCAACTGCTGCTTCCATAAAGCACTATTTGTACACAGTATTGCCACTGAGTTTACAGCTCCTGCTTTGAAAACATTAAGTAAAAGCAGGGTAAAGATTAAATAGCTTTTACTTCCTCACTAATTTTTAAACAGAAACTTGTCAAAAGAGACTTATCCAAGAGCCTGTTCATATAAAAATTGTGTTCCATGTTTGTGTAAAGCTATGATGAAATCTATTGTGTTCGATACTGTTGACAAACAATTGTATCAATCTTTTGAAAATCATTCAAAAAAAGCTTAATATGCGGTATTTTATTGAAACCAAATTGGGCATTTGACTATGTATCGGGTTTCATACAAAATGTACAACTACATTGTCAAAATAAGAAGACAACTCATGTATTCTCTTGCCATAGAAAATCAAACCAGAAATACAAAACATCAACCTGCAAAAGTTACTTTCAATTTCAATATCTGTCCTCTTACATGTTAATATTTCATTCGTCCCTTTCATGTAAAAGTATATATTTATAGATCTTCATTTTATTGAGTTACCATGGATACTGCATCTCATCTCATCTTTCTAAAGAGAAGACAAGTCATTGTCAATGACATAGTTTCTGCCAAATAGATGTATTTGTTAAAGGCCTGTGTTGGCACCAGATTGTCTCATCAGAAAATTTACCCTCCAGATTACAATTTCAATGGAAAACAAAAGGCTACCACACCTCCATAATCCTCTTACAGACTTGAACAAAGGCGATCCCAGGGATTGCGAACAGTGTCTTTAATTTGTAAAATTCAGAGTATACGATATGACATCAAATCAATTCCAGCAATCGTTACCATTCAAGACAAGTAAATCATGAGGTCTAAGAAAGAACAAGCTGAATAACAACAACAAAAACACTTACAAAATCAACTGTCAGGGTGTGTCTTAGTAATGGCTATGGTCATTAAAAGTCACAAGAAAATGGCTGCCTCACGAGGTGCATTTGTACACTATAGTGTTTTATCCTTGCACCGATTTTGAAAAGAATTGGGCCAGGAATGACTGAGATATCTAGGTGCACAGAGGGATGGACAGACAGACAGATGGACAGAGCCCAATCTTAACATTCCGCAAGACTTCATCCACAGGGACTAAAATGATACAAACATAACTAATAATTACTTACGGTTTGCTTCACTTTTATAATACATAAATGTACCGGTATCTTCAAACAGACAAGACAGAATAAATACACAATTGTTACTCAAACAAATGAAAACAAGTCATCGTTGATGACACAGTCCCCACTTGTTAATGGGTACTTTAATTACAAGTCCTCAGAGAGGATAGAGTCCTCTTCATTAATTAGGTCTGTGATACAAATACTGCAATACAGATGGCACTCAATGGCCAAGAATGAGTTCCATGGTAGTAAAAACATAAAACCAATGTAGGCCACCATCCTAATTACAAAAGGTCGTTAAATGAGTCAATTAGTAATTAATCGACAGGATGTTGCCCAACATTTTTGCATACTATCCTAACACTGACAGATTATCACTTGTACCATATTTCATAAAGTTTGATGCAGTATTTGCAACACTATGAGATCAACATCTGTACCAAGTTTCATCAAATTTGACGCAGTATTTGTGGATATATCACTCTAATTAGGAAAGTTCATTACATAAGCAATTACAAATTAATTAACATGATACTAATAAATGTCTTTTTCACTGTTAAAGCAATGTGAGCTTAACATCTGTACCAAGTTTCATGAAATTTGATGCAGTATTTCTTGACATATCAGCCTAATTATGAAACTTAAGTAATTGACGTGATACTGCTACATGCCGTGAAACAAATTGATGTGCATATGTATGAAATAGGTCAATGTCCTTGTACCAACTTTGAATGATACTGGTTGAAATGTGTCTGAGTTATGGCTCTGTACATGAAAATATCGTAACAAAATGGCCGCTACGCAGCCATATTTAATCTTACTGTCTAAAAATATCAACATGCATATGTATGACATAAGTCATTGTCCATGTACCAACTTTGAAAAAAATCGGTTGAGACTTGCCAGAGTTATGGCTCTTGACATGAAAAAATCATAACAAAATGGCCGCCATGCAGCCATATTCAATCTTATCGTAAAACAAATCAATGTGCATATGCATGACATAGGTCAATGTCCTTGTACCAACTTTGAATAAAATCGGTTGAGATGTGCCTGAGTTATGGCTAAGGACATGAAAAAATCGTAACAAAATAGCCGCACGGCGGCCATATTGGATCATATCACAAAACAAATCAATGTGCATATGTATGACATAGGTCAATGTCTTTGTACCAAATTTGAATAAAATCGGTTGAGACAGGCCCGACTTATGGCTAAGGACATGAAAAATTGTAACAAAATGGCTGCCATGCGGCCATTTTGGATCATATCATGAAACAAATTGACCTC
Organism: Ptychodera flava; assembly: GCF_041260155.1. Taxonomy (NCBI): domain Eukaryota; kingdom Metazoa; phylum Hemichordata; class Enteropneusta; family Ptychoderidae; genus Ptychodera; species Ptychodera flava. Next base: position 3,615,609 of record NC_091946.1, read on the forward strand.
CATATGTATGACATGGGTTAATATCCTTGTACCAACTTTGAATAAAATCGGTTGAGATATTGCCTGAGTTATGGCTCTGTACATGAAAAATACGTAACAAAATGGCCGCATGGCGGCCATATTGGATTGTACCACAAAATGAATCAATGTGCATATGTATGACATAGGTCAATGTCTTTGTACCAACTTTGAATAAAATCGGTTGAGACATGCCTGACTTATGGCTAAGGACATGAAAAAATTGTAACAAAATGGCCGCCATGCAGCCATATTGGATCATGTCTCGAAACAAATTGACGTGCATATGTATGACATAGGTCAATGTCCTTGTACCAACTTTCAATAAAATCGGTTGAAACATGTCCGAGTTATGGCTCTGTACATGAAAAAATCGTAATAAAATGGCCGCACGGTGGCCATATTGGATCGTATCATAAAACAAATCGACGTGCATATCATGTATGACATATGAAGTAATCCTTGTACCAAGTTTGAATGAAATCGCTCCAGGCATCTCTGAGATATCTGCGTGAACGGACGGACAGATGGACGAACGGACGGACATGACCAAACCTACCAGTCCCCCCGGACAGTGTCCGTGGGGACTAACAAACCAAAGAGAATTGACTCTGAAAATATGTACAATTGTGTGCTAGTACAGGTAGTCCATTACCGAGTAAGAATAGAGTTATGACAATGAATGATATGGCCAAACTCTAGATGGTTTTCTGACTTTGATTTCAAACAATTGTCGCTTTCCGTGACATTCAAATCTGCACTGTGCATAAATGACTTTATCTCACCGAGGCAAACTTTCAAAAATGTCACTGTATCAATGACCTTTTCAACAAAGTCTAAAGTGATTTTTGCAGGTTTTTTGGACTTTTTTGCTGGTTTTTTGGACTTTGCCGCGGAGGGTACACCATCTCCTACATAGTCTGATTAAGCCTACTACCAGTATAGCCAGTGTCTACAAATTCTGATATCAATTTGTCAAAATAAATTTTTTTAAGTGAGACCAATTTTATATCAATTTCATGCCAAAATGCTAATTGTGGATTTTTGAATTGCACTTTTCAGTTGCAGTCATGTGGTCTTTCACAAATATGAACATTTGCCAATGATAAATATACTGTCATACTCGGGGTACCAGCAGATTGCACTGCCTAGCACAGAGGCTAATACTAAATAATACCCATATCAAGCTGACTGTATGCATCATTGAAAAAATGTCAATTAAATGCCAAACAATATAAACTTTGGAACGAACTGCAGCTTGACCTCAGCCAAACGAAAAATGTACAAGTTTCAGACAGACTTTTCAAGTCTCCGCCTTGATGAGAATGTTGAATGCCATGATATTTATTGTGCCTAGATATTTATTGTGCCTATGTGCTGTGCAAATATTAAAACATGCAGTGGCGCCATTACTCATGCATTAATCCATAACATTCAACATCCGTACCAAGTTCAAAGTCTATGAAGTCTCTGAAAAATGATTTGTTTTTTTTGGTGGTCTCTTTTGGGGCCTGAACGTATTAAATGGCAACTAAGTTATACAGAAGTCCAAACGAAATACACTGAGCCATCTACAAAAGAAAAAAAACCCTCAGTTTTTAGAGGGAAAAAAAACAATATTCTGCAGGTAGCTCCGGAACACAAAATAACATAGTTTAGTTTTATGTGTTCCATTTTCAGTAGTTTTGGGGTCCCTGACGTTTAGAAATAATTTACCTCGTCATGGCCGAAAATTCTACAGAAGAAGAAATCCCTAGAGTAGGGAAAGAGATGGGCATTGTGCCTTTATTTAATACGGGAACTGTGCCTTTATTTAATATACATATTTAATTTACAAATAAATTGTCATACAAATCAACAAATTCAAAATAATTTTTCAAATATCATCTTCCGTGGTGCCACTTGATTCTTCTTCTTCTTCTTCTTCTTCGGTGAACCGTACGACTTCTATCCTGCAGAGAGAACAAAACAAGATAATCCCAACCCCAAACCCACCCCTCATCCAATTACCCAAACACAATCAATCCCCTGATGTTTGTGAGACTTTCTGTAAGTATGACGCAATAAATGAAAAGTCAGTTTAAGATGGGGCAAATCGAAAAAATACGAAAACATATTTTTTATTTGGGGAATAAATTAGGGTGTTTGCTTTCAAACACTAATTGGGTTATGTAAAATAGGTGTCATAGGGTCATATTGCAAAACAGAAGAGTATCAAGAGTTTTGTATATTTATTTAATAATTTAGCAGGGGAATAAAGGGCAAATAGAATGTCAAGTAGAATCGAGATGAATTTTATTTTGAGGCAACGTTGATGCAATGATGTAATTTTTAAAATTGAGTTTTAAATAAAAGTGGGTGAAAATGCCACATCACCTTGAGAAATGTAAATGTTAATGGACAATCAATTAAATTTGAACAGTTCACATATCAGGTGTTTTGAAGTTGATATAGGCCAAACAATGTCAACTGAAATCAAAAGGGACTTTGTAAACTTTACAGGATAATGAGACTGGTGACAATGCCACATTACCTTGGGGAATTTGTATGTTAAAGGGACAATCAAATTTTTAAGAACAGTTCATATCTCAAATGGTGGAATCAAAATAGGTCAAGTGATGTCATTCATTTGCATCATGATTAAAAATAGACTTCATAAAGTTCAATGGCAGGGAACATGAAAATGCCACACGACCTTGACAGATATAAATATCCATTGATAATCAATTTAATTTGAACATTTCATATATAACAGAAGGGAACCAGACTTGTACCAAATGAAACATTGAGCTGTGTAAAATTAACTTTGAGGTTGGGACGGGTGGAAATGCCACATGAGACATGAGTGGACGACAAATATTTTGAGCAGTTTAGGAATTATCAGGTTTGAAATGTAATTCAAATAGGCCAAATTACACATTTTTAGGGGGTCATAATAAAGTGAATGTGTCAATTTCAATTTGATGACTGATGAAAATTTAAAACAAGTAGTAAGTGGAAATAAGCCAAATGACAAAATTGTTCAGATAAAATGCATAATCAAATTTGAATTGGGAAATTTTAATTTTGATGATTGAAACTGAGGAAAGATCCTGCATCATCTCATTGGGTTTTTATAAAGGGACAGGGTCAAAATTTAAGGTATTAAAACAAAAACAAGCCAAAAGTAAATTACACAATGTCATGGGGAAACTTGGGATGTTTTTATGATGGGTTATGGAAAATGTTACAAATTTTTTAGAGTACAATTGTCAATTGATGGTTAATGTAAATGGGAAAATTTGAAGATAAATTTATCAAAGTGCATGTGAATTTGAAAAATTGAACATTCAAAATTTAGATAAACACGCCAAAACAATGAACAAATTGAAATAGATATGTCGGCAATGTTGGATGTATGCTTAAAGTTCTGCAAATGGTATCACATGTACAGCGCAAGGAAATCAGGTGATGTCTGAGGGTGTAATCGCCAACCACTTTACAAGGGCAATTTCAAAAACAATTTGAGAAGCTACACAAATAAAGTCAAAGCAACAATAACAACATGATCAAAAGAGACCCTTAACTTTTTTATTGAATACTTTACATTGATACTAATATCAATGTAGGCTGACAAATATTCAATAAGAGCCAGGTGTCTCAATATTACCCATTGTCATGATTGACAGTCACATCCAAAAATATCACAAGAAATCCACTATACTGTACAGTCACACCAATCACAAAGCTTTAGCCATGCATCCATACATTGTGCAACATTTTTTGTGACAAATGAGGCCCACATGCACAGGGAAGTTTTGCCAGAATGTTTATAAAAATAAAAATATATTATTCAAATGTGTATGAAGTTTATTAGAAATATGGTCAATTTTTGTGAGAATGATTGAAATCACATTTTATTGCGTGGAATTTTGCAGAACATTAACCATCAATTGTTGAAAGGGATATTGTTAGAATTTTTCAGATATAATTTTATGTAACATGGTCAAGATGATGTAAATAATAACAAAGGGTATGATGCAGAATCTTACCAAAAATTTTTTGTTCATAATGCCAATTGTAAATAATAGTTGAAGGTGTTCTTCCGAACATTTTTCAAAATTATTTTAATTCATGAAAATTAGTAAAGGGGAAATTATTGCACAGAAAATTTTCAATGAATATTTTGTTTTCAATAGTTTTCAATTTTCAATGGAAAAATATATTACAGATGGTTTGTTACAACAGTATGAAATTTGGAAGATGTATATTTTTTTTTGTTTAATGACACAAATTGGAAAAAATGCAGCCAAATTTGTGAAGATGACACACTCACGGGTAATTTTGCAGTATCAATCATCAATCATGAATTGCAATTTGTGGTATTTTTAGACAGAGGGTCAAGCAAATGAAATATTGAGCACAGAAAAAATCATATTGGTATGAAATATTTGCATTAATTAAGGCATTATGTGGCATTTTCTTTATAATTTGGTTTTATATTTTGATAAAAATAAAGGTGAAAAAGTCAAGTCACATTTTGTGGGGAAATTTGGTATTCAGGAGGATCATGACATTTAATCAAGGAAATTGTTTTACACTTGTGAAAAAAAAGGCCCAAATTTGTGATAATTATTGCATAAAATAAGGCATCTTGTGGCATTTTCATGTCATGATTTGGTTTTTGAAGTGACAAATGACCGGGTAAGTAGGGAAATTTTAGTATAGAGTTGTCTTCCAAATTTTAACAGTAAATATTAATTTATAACAGTTTGGAATTGGGTATTGGTAGTTCTTGTGGGAAATATTGAAGTGTGAAGAAATATTTGACAATTGATGCTTAAAATGAGGTATTATGTGGCATTGTCAGGCAGTCTGTTGGTTTTTGGTACTAAACAGTGAATAATCAAAGAAATAACACAGGGAATTTGGTCAAACACATAGAAATCGTGTGGGGTAAGCTTTGGTGTAAGGGAGATTCTTCAAATTTGGTCAAATAAATAGTAATATGACAAAGTTTTGAATGGGACAGTAGTAATTTTTGTTGAAATATCAAAATTTTGTTAAATTTATCAGGAATGACATAAAAATTAAAGGTATGATGTGGCACTTTCAATAGAATTTTGTATCAATATGTCAAACAATGAATAGATATACAAAAAAAGAAAGTTTATGAAAATTTTCCGAATGGTGCTCAAACACATGATATAAATTTTTGTTTGTTTAATTACAGGCAAATAATTTGTGAGGAAATATCCGGATGGCATCTTGTGTCATGTTACAAAAACAGTAAATAGATTTAAAATATTAACAAGAACATCATTTACGGGAATCGGTCATACTTCAAGAAAGTTTCACAAACATCACCCCTCCAAATCTGACCCATCCCTCATAATATCAATTCCAAGGCCCCATATCATATACCCCCCCCATCCCAAACCACGGCACCCACCCACCTTTATTCCCTATCCCTTACTAACCTTTGGCTGTAGACAGCACCATGTCTCTACCCTGCTGATGTTATGCATGGTGTCTCTGAAAGGAAAATTAAAATAAATATTAGTTATTACTTGAACAATCATGATTTCATTCCCTTACTTGGTTAATATTTGATGACTAACTGTCAACCAACTTCCACACAGGGCAATCCCAATTTAGTATTTTGTATTGATAGCAAAAGATTTCACTTATTTGTTAAGTCATTACATGTGCACTGTATATTTTCACTACGAGTTCACTCTAAGCGAGTTTAAAAATACCTGATTTTATTTTTAATTCAAAAATTCACAGAAAGACGGTTAATACTGATCTCTGGAAATCCATCTCAGGACAGAACAATCAAATAGTAAATACATATACGAACACAACTGTTGGCAATAGTACATGTACACTGTCTCATTACAGAGTATGATAAGATCTGTTCAAGCATATGTGTGTTATCAGTCCGGGTTATGTCCATAGAGAGGATATTACGATTGACCAATCAGCGAACCTGCTGCCGCAACGTCATGAATAATTGACCATGCAATCCTTGGCTCGCAGATTGTAATGAGTTCGGAACTTTCGGCCAGATTTCACTCTTTATTTTTAGCACTAGGTAGTTTTTAGATGTAGACGTTACGCACAATGTTCAGTACGGTCGAGATGGCGACTGACACTGGTGGTTATTACATCGAATATTACTTCTTTAGATGATTTTCCTGGCCAGGTACCGCTCCTAGAAATCAGGATTTGACCCTTGTAAATCTACAGCAAATTATTTGTCGCCAAATATCGCCTATTTTTGGTCAAATTGAATTTAACCTTTCCATCTGTAGCATGGAGAATGTTTCAAGCTTTCCAACGATGGGTCAACTGTTCTTGTCAATGATCGGAACACGATGGAGCACGATTTTTCGATCACCATGCATTTCCGGTACGATTGACCCTTTGCTCAGAAAAACGCGCGCAGAATCAATCGCCGAGAAGTTAACCAGAAGCTGGTAAAGAGTACGAAAAACGTCCAATAACTCTTTGTCGAACATGATCTAGGGTAAAGAAACTCAGAAAACTATTCCTGAAGAAATCCTTACAATTTTTAACACGGTAGAACGTCGCAAATCAACTCGACACCTCCGGGTAGCCAACATTCTCACTCAATCGGTCACGGTGGATCTGTCAGGTCAGATCGCGATCTCAGCATAACATTTCAAAGTGAACCCTTTAACCGCCATTACATATACAGTATGTGATTGGGTTCTTGCCTTAACCTCATTACATATACGGTACGCCATTGGCTTTTCCCAACTATCCTCTGTATGGTCATAACCCCGACTGGTTATATACATGTTGTAGCTCTCTAAATACCCACTTTAGTTATTTTGCCGTTCAAAGTCCCGAACAAGGTTGGGTCGTAGTAATTTACCTATTTTCGCTACGAGGCGCCCGGCAGCTATCCGTGGCGGGGTTGACCTTTTGATGACCCGCATATACACAAGCCACCCTGCCACAGAAAGCTGCGTTTCCACAGCTACATGTACCGGTAGTTGAATGGTTGCAATACAAGTTGACAAGTCTGTCTGTGTGTATTGTACGTGCCAAGTATTTGATGTTTTGTTTCCCATGCACCTCATCAAATTGAATGATACTGAAATTTAACTGACACCATAACTCATGAATTTGAATCAATGTGCATGCAGTTTTACTACAAATGAAACACTCACTGGTGCAGTTGAGAAAAATCAAGATATGAAGAGTGAGAAATCATACAAAATGTAACTAAAAAAAACTAAATAATTCATCAAATTATAAGCTATACAATTTCTAAATTACACTGTACATGTCATATATAAACAAGTATATCTATCCCTATTTCACCTGAAGCTGTATCTGGAAACAACTTTTAAATTTTTAATATCCTGTCATTATCCAGCCCCTCTCATTGATTTAACCTCAATCTTTGTTTGTAATCTACTGTTTATAAGTTACGGTGAAAATGAATGACTGGAACCTACATGTATCTGTTGTACTAGTACATGTAATAATGCGGGGATTAGCTTGGGAACTGTTTGGAGAGGATAGTTGTTGTGTGGTGGGTCATAAAGATTCAACTTCATCGACGCAGGTCCTTTTTTAGCTCCATGCTAAAACATAACTGGCCCGATTTCTTTCAAACTTGGCACAAGCGTTGATTTGTTTCATGATACGATAGCTCTGCGTCACAGCGAAAGATATAGCTACTCACTACTATTTTCAATAGAAAGTATGTGGTGTTATCAAAATTGAAAGTTGGATGAGAAGAACTTACCGAGACATGTCTTGGAGAGGTATGGATGCGGGGTATTCTCGACCGCGGGTCATCCGGGTACTTGCGGTTTTTTACGTCAGTTCAGTTCAGTTTGGTTGACGGGATTAGTAATCCTTTCAGGATTCTGGTCATCCCTCTAGACTTCTCTGGTTTCATAGTACAAATCAATGACGTTTTTGAAGGCATTTACTGTTGGCGCTGTAACAACTTCATCTGGTAGACTGTTCCATTCGTTTAATATCCTGCATGAGAAGTAGTACTTCCTGACATCCAGTTTTGCGTGAGTTTTCTGTATTTTGTGAATATGACCTCTCGTTGACCTACTGTGTGGTTATGGAACTTCAGATTGCAGTGATCAATGTTGTACATATTTTATACATCTGGATCATATCTCCACGTCGTCTTCTTAAACTTAAAGATGTCAAGTGTAGTCTTTTCAGTCTCTCTTCATATGGTAAGTGACGTAAATCTGGTATTAGTCGTGTGGCTCTTCTCTGCACTTTTTCAATCATGTTGATGTCTTTCTGTAGCCATGGTGACCACGCTTGTATGGCATATTCCAATGACGGTCGGACAAACTGCTTGTATAGTCTCATCATGATGTCTTTTGATTTAAATGAAAATGATCTCTTGATTAATCCCAGGGTCTTGTTTGCTTTTTTCACTGCTTCCGCACATTGACAGGCTGGTTTAAGTGATTCATGAATTGTAACTCCAATGTCTTTTTCTTTTGATACTGTTGCTAGTGAAACTGCATTCATATCGTAGTGAAAGTTCTGGTTTTTAGGACCAATATGCATAACTTTACACTTTTCAACGTTGAACTGCATCTGCCATGTAGCTGACCAATTTAGGAGCATGTCCAAGTCTGCTTGTAACTCTTTGTTGTCCTGTTCTGTTTCAACACGTCTGTACACCTTGGTATCATCTGCAAACTTTTTTACTTTTGAGTGAACACCAGAATCGATGTCATTTATGTAAATTAAAAACAAAGTTGGTCCCAACACAGATCCCTGGGGGACGCCACTGGTTACTGGAGACCAATCTGAGCAAGCACCTCGAATAACAACACGTTGTTTACGACTGTTTAGCCAGCTTTCGATCCAGCTTGCCACTTTGCCGCCCACACCATGACTCCGTAATTTTCGACACAGACGTACGTGTGGTACTTTGTCAAATGCTTTCGCGAAATCAAGGTAAATAACATCTACAGGAACGCCCTCATCCATCGCTAGTGTTACATCTTCAAGGAATTCCAACAGATTAGTTAAACAGGATCTGTGCGCACGGAAGCCATGTTGTGTGTCCTTGATCAAACAATTCTCTTCAATATGATGGACTAGTGCATCTCTCAAACAGGTTTCCATAATTTTGCCAACCACTGATGTCAGACTGACTGGACGGTAGTTTGCAGCGTTTGCTTTACTTCCTTTTTTAAATATGGGAGTTATGTTTGCAGTCCTCCAGTCTTGAGGTACTTCTGACGACTGTAATGATTTGTTAAAAAGTACTGCTAGTGGCTTACATAGAACTGCGGCACATTCCTTCAAAATTAGTGGGTACAGTTTATCTGGACCAGCAGACTTTGTCGTAATCAAGTTGCATAAATGACGATACACAGTTTCTTCTGTAATAGTTATATTCAGTAACTGTTCTTCACTTGGTCCTGTGAAAATAGTGTCAGGCTCAGGAATTCTGCTAGTATCTTCCTCCGTAAATACAGAAGTAAAGAAATCATTCAGAACAATAGCAATATCCAAGTCACTATCACACACTGTTCCATCTTCTTTCTTCAATTGACTTATAATCTCTTTTGCTTTTTGTTTTGACCTAATGTAGGCATAGAATGCTTTAGGGTTCTTTTTACAATTTTCAGCACGTTCCTCTCAAAGATTCTTTTTGCTGCTTTAACTTCTTTTGTACAGCTTCTCTGTAATCTCTTATAGTCTTCATAGACATTTTGATCCTGAGATTTAACATATTTCTTCCAACTCTTTTCTTTCTATAAGTTTCAAAAGATCATGTGTCATCCATGGTTGCCTTTTTCTCCTTCTCATTTCTTTTGTTGGTACGTAAACCTCAACAGCACTTTTGGTCTTTTCTTTAATAAAGTTCCACATCTCTTCTGTCGTTTTCATGCTCTCAATTTCCTGCCAAGGTGCATTCGTCAGAACACTCTTAATGCTATCAAGATCAGCTTCTCTCCAGTTCAACAATTTTTCTTTATTTAATGTCACTTCTACGATGAGTTGCACAGACATTGTAATGAGAATGTGGTCACTGGCACCCAGATGGCCACCTGAAGCAATCTCTGTTATCATGTTCTCTTCACTCGACAATACTAAGTCCAGGCAATTTGCTCCTCGAGTAGGGAAACAAACATGCTGTGATAAAAATTTATCCAGTGTTACGTCTAAGAACTTGCCTCCATTAGTATCTGACGTTAGATTTAGCCAATCAATACCTGGATAGTTGAAGTCTCCCATAATTATAACATGACGGTCGCCAACTTCCTCAATAAGATTTATCAGTTTTGTATTGTTCTCTTCGTTGCTATTTGGAGATCTGTAGACCACTCCCAGAAGTGCAGATTGACTTCCCTGAGTTCTAATGTTGCACCATACTGAGTTTGAGAATTCGTGTTTCTGGAATTCTGTTTCTTCCATAACCTGTATATTGTCTCTTATGTATAACAGCACACCACCTCCTCTTCCACCTTGGGTATCAAGTCTATCTTCACGCAAAGGCAAATGATAGTTTTCTAGATATAGTTCCGCAGGGTTTATGTCTGGGTGAGTCCATGATTCTGTGATCGCAATGACATGATATTGATTGTGAGGCCAATAACCGTAATTCGTCTAGTTTATTCATGACACTCTGAGCATTGGTATATAAACAATTAAGTCTTGATATCTGATGAATGTTCCTCTGGTTATCAATATTTCTATTCACACAAGAATAGTTTCTTCTCCTTGCATTCTCCTTATTTACAATTCTGTCCGTGTTTACAATATGTACACTTTTAGGTTCGCAAGCTGTCCTTTCTCTATGTATATTTACATCTTTATAAGTCACAGCATTTAACTGAAGTTTTTTGTGTCTGGATTATCTTTATTTCTCTCTACAGACACTATCTCTCCTCTTCTTATTCTTAAGTTTGTTTCGCCAGCTTCACGTCTTCTCCTTAGCTGATTTCTAAGTTCTCTTTCTTTCTCTTGTTCAAGCGGGGTGTAGTCTGGAGTGATATATATTCTTTGTAGTGATTCTATTCTCACTGTTTCTCAGTTTATGTGCACTTTGTAATACCTTGTAACGTAGGTCTGGAGACGGAAATTTAACTCTGATTAGACGGTTATAGCCTTCACCTCTTTTAGTGCCTAGTCTCTCAATATTTATTGTGGTCTCTTCTAGCTCTATTCCAATTTCCTTCAGAACGCTTCTTACAGCTAGTATATCCTCTACTTCTTCTTCCTTACAGTTTCGAATAATGGCATTACATCTTCTCTTTTCTTTATTCATTTCCTCTCTAATACAGCCAGTAATGTTCTTTTGTAATGAGTCAACATGTATTTCAATTCTATCGACACTATCTCCAAGTTAATTTGTTTACTGCTCCACCAATATCATCGAGTTCGTTTTGCATTGTTGTCTGTTTCTGCTCTAACGCTGTTATCTTAGTCATTATACTCACGGCACAGCGATTACATTTTTTGCAGAACCAGTGAATGGGACTATCGTCTTCATTGGCATTGGAGCTCAGGAATTCGTAAATTTCTTTCTTCACGTTCTCGCATCCAATCTGGTGCCAGAACTTGCATACCCCACAGAGTAGAGCTGCGGAGTAGGTATGCTAAGCTATTATTATGCAAATTAGTTTTGGTCATGTGAGCATACTGAACAGGCAGTTTGTAGGCTGACTAACACAAAAATACTGAGACTTCTTCAAAACATGTCTTCCTGCAAGTACATGGGTCACATTTGCAAAGGACGTCAAACACTCCATTTTTCCAAATATAGCTGAAAAGTAACAACACAGCAATACAGGGCATAAATGAAAAAAACGGAGACTATGTAGTGACATTTGATGGAGTATGACTAGTTTTGAGATGACCATTGCAATAATTTGTCATGTACAAGATGTATTGAGGTCAAAGGTCATTGACATCCTACAGCCAATGAGAGCTATCCATTAGTAAATGTTATATATATTCACGTTTCTTAGCTCACTTTGCCTTCCGTTAGGGCAAACTAAGGTACGCCAATAGTTTTCAGGGAATAATATGTAATTTATTACAGTTTTGTCACATGAAAACACTAAATATTTACCTTATACTGCTTAGGAGATAACTTTCAAGTTACACACTACTTCACACCAGCACTGAAAAGTATAACTAAAAAGATGGGAACTTGATTAGAATGATACACAAGTACACAATGATTTCAAATATCAAAACCACTGATGAAAACCGTTGGAGAAACTCAACACTAAATATTTACCTTGTACTGCTTTGGAGCCAACTTCCAAGTTATACCACTACCACCCTCTACGTCACACCAGCACTGAAAGTATAACTAAAAAGATAAGAACTTGATCAGAATGATACACAAGTACACAATGATTTCAAATATCAAAAATACCGTCAATGACGCTGTACCTTCTCTAATGTGTGGCCAGGTCAGGTAATTGGTTGTTGGCATGGCGTTATTGGTAAATAGTTGATGATGTAGGGGCATGAGGTGAGATATGGACCAAAGAACCCAAAAGATGATTAAATACATCAATCAAAAAAAATTCTAAGCTACAGTATAAACTGCCTAAAGATAGTTCAGTGTGGAAAAAAGGTTAAATAATTCAGAAATAAGAATTAACAGTCCAAAATAGTAATGACGCACTTCCCTACTGACCTGAGTGCATGTGAAATACACAACCTGGCATCTGTAAATTAAATGTATACCAAGTGATCATTTTAAGTCACTTTTAACTGTTTTTAAGGGATATTCCAAAGAGTCCTGTGGAAATGATGAAAAACGCTTATCTGGTCTTGTGTTTGTAAACCTCATGGCTGATAATTGTCATAGTATTCAAAAGAAATTGAAAGTGAAGAAATTACTGTTTTAATAGGCATATTTTCCTTGAAATACATGACCGTGTAAAGAATATATGCTAAAAGTGTTTAAGAGTAAATTTCTCTTCAAAAAATAATTTAATCTGTGACCAAAGGATTTTTATTCTTTGAGTTTACAAATTCAAACATTGCAATTTGTTCAATCATCTTGTGCAGTGCAAAATTTATACAATGACTGAAAAATAAAAAAAATTGGCAGAATTACAGTCTTTGTGAAGTAAAATCATGGGTTGACATCACGAAAATTGTAATTTGTTCGAAGTACTTTCTATAATTTAAAAAGAAAAGTTCATGCAGAAACGGTAACATATATTGTCAGCAATGTAGTGTTAATTTTGACTTTACATCAAAATATGCCTTTGCTGGATACCAAATATGTAGGGCGAAATATTAAAATCAGCCGTGTTCAGCAAAATCCACACAACAGCATTGATCCTTTTCTAATTTGATTTGATTTGCTTATGTTATCCTTGTATGACAGTCAGTACAATATGGAACTTGAACACAACACAGTGAATAAGTATGCTGTAAATGAAATGGTGTGGCTGCATCCACATGCAGCAATAGGAGTGCCTTTGTCTCTCACCCCTCATTTCCAACCTGTCCCATCCCTGAAAAAATAGTTTGGTCTTATATTTATAATGTTAATAATTTCTGTATTTGTTAAAATGTGCGCATCTCAAAAACTTTTGATCATAAACATTTTCATTGTTTTTTATAGCTGACCAGTCAGTTAACCTGTTTATTTGAATATTTGCCCATTTTTTCTCAGTATTTGACATTTCAGAATAGCTTCTTATTCAATTTGTCATTTTCTAAAAGTTAAAATGCTCCTTTGTGTGGTCAAGCTTTCCACAAGCATCAAATGTTGTACTTCATATAGGAAGGTCTGCCTCTAGAGGGCGGGCATCATGAATAGTGTTTGTTAGTTTAATAATTCCTCCACATAAACTTCTGATTGTACTGTAAACATTGAACATGGCCGACGTCCGATTTTCCTGTCTAAAACTTTCACTCATTTTCGTTCATATGACTCTGAAACTCAAGGAAACGATTGGGAAGAAAGAGTTGTCTTGAAATATTGAGGTACTCGCCGATATTTTGCAAAATTAAATGAGAAAAAATGCAAGGAAAATGCCGACAGGCTTACACAATGACCGTTTTCAGACTCAGAGGCATATGATCTACTGCAGATTATGCAACAGGCCCATATCACGTGAGGCCATGAGGGGATTATCCACGCAACTCAGTACCAAACACTAGCGCACACAGGGTGAGCAAACACAAAGTGAGTACCCCTAACGTCAGCTCAGTAGTCTGTAATAGATTGTAGTCAACTAAGAACCTTGGAGAAAGGCTTACATGTAACACTGTGGCTATGCCGCTGAGTCCCTTTGATTTTTGTCACAGCTCAAAATCGTTCCCCTACACCTCAACCTGAACCATGAACACCCCCACCAGTTTATGATATGACCCATCACAATGGCATGACGTCAACGGATCTTGACAGACGGAAGTATTGACAGACGGAAGTAGTTGACACCAGCATACTGGTTTTCAACTCTAATACCTTCTCTGTCTATAAATAGACACGAGAAGGTAAAAACCACTGATGAAAACCGTTGGAGAAACTCAACACTAAATATTTACCTTGTACTGCTTTGGAGCCAACTTCCAAGTTATACCACTACCACCCTCTACGTCACACCAGCACTGAAAGTATAACTAAAAAGATAAGAACTTGATCAGAATGATACACAAGTACACAATGATTTCAAATATCAAAAACCACTGATGAAACCGTTGGAGAAACTCAACACTAAATATTTACCTTGTACTGCTTTGGAGCCAACTTCCAAGTTATACCACTACCACCCTCTACGTCACACCAGCACTGAAAGTATAACTAAAAAGATAAGAACTTGATCAGAATGATACACAAGTACACAATGATTTCAAATATCAAGTACCATTAACAATGTGTGATGGGTTAATGGCAGTTGTTGTGATTGTTAAATAAGGAAAATGTGATCACTACAGGACAAAAAAGGACATTTACAATTAAAACAATAACAGTACTACACAGTTGCTACACTTAAATAGTCTATACACAGAGACTTACCTTTGCAATTAAATAGATACAGTACACTGCAGAGTAGACAACAAATGTTGTATACATGTTTACACAAAACCATTTACACACTTGATGAACTTGAAAGTGAAAATAAGTAGTAAAGAAGTTGATTTAACTGTTGTTCACGGATACTTATCAAAGGTTGGTTGTTATTTATCATTTTTATATGGGTTAATGGTTGGGGTGTTTAAATTGGTGACATAGGTACACTCTGGTAAAAGTACCTGTACATTAATAGCTGCCTTCAGGAATTATTCGTAAACATCCATCCTGGTAGTCTTCCTGTAGTTCATATGTGTATATGGCAGGATCTCCATCATATTTGATGTTATACCAAGAGATGAAACCTGGGACCACATTTATAACTCTGCCATTGAAGGTAAGTCCATCTTCAAATCTGTGTTCCACAAATTTGCCAACAAGTAACGGTGTGCGTTCTGAAGACTGTTCATGCAGTGGGCCCCTGGTGCATGCTTCATTGATTAATGAAACTAAATTTTCTTTTAGTGTGTTGACAGGTAATTGAGTGTATTTCCCATGCTGATTTTTGGATGACAGATTGTAAAGAGCAGTCTGACTTGGCTGTTGTTGAAGTACAGTCTTACGAAACTGTAACTGAACTTTTAGTGCTTCCTTTTTTCTTTGACGGTATGTATTTCCTGGAGTTTAGCATAACTTCTTCTTCAGTCTGCCACAAACCAAAGTATGTTATTTTGTCAGTCAGGTCAGACTTCTGCTTTAGTTGCTTTCGTCTCTTCTTTTCAATCGTTTGTTGCTTTTCCCGCATTATTCTAATTCGCTCTCTTTGAATTTCAGCACAGCGACCTTTGAACTGTGATCTTAGGTTACGTCCTCCTGTTCTTGCTTCTGTTATCAATGTCTCTCTTTCATGTTGCGGTAGTTGGTGTAACCAAGAATCCGTTTGGTTCACTGAATACATGATGAAAGATTCATGTGCTAGTGTGGAGGCATGTGGACGATACCGTAACAGATAGTCCAACATGCCGAATACAAATTCAGGAAGTTTGTTTGTGGTTGGTACAGATGTTGTTGTGCTTTGCAGTGTGTCTGTGGGTGAATCAAACTTACCTAGCGGTAAGTGGTCTTTGATGGCTCGTGTTAGAAGTGTTTTCAGTGTTATCGATATATTCTGCGCCATTGGAAGAGCAATCTTGTCGATTTCCTCATTAGGCTGTACCAGGGATGAAGAACATCTTGGATGGTGTAATGTTGGGGGAACGGCATGTGTTTGCCGGTAAGAAAATCTGCTGCATTTTGTGATGTCTCAGTGAAATAGGTGAGAAGTGATTGATAGGTGGTGTTCAGGTGCAAAATGTGATTGGTTTCTTCCAGGATACGCCAAAATGGTCCAGTAACGAGTTTATCAATAAGTCCAAGAACTTTGACTCCTGCCAAGCACACAGGATCTTCTATGTACTTCAGTATGGTCTTCTGCAGAAGATTCGTTGTCCCATGTACGTCTGTTAGGAATGTGGTTATGTAGTTTTTATAGTGAAAGACCAGGGCTGACAGAAGAAAAACGACATTGAAGCGATTCCCTCGAAAACGGACTAACTTGTTCTTAATATTATTTGATTGTAGATATGTTGTGAACTCACTGTAGCAGCCAGACTGTTCATCCCCTCCTCGGGAAAAGCACTTTGCAGCCATACGAACAAGCTGCACAGAGGCAGCTTCTTTCACACTTCTTGGATCAGGTGCTTGTTCATCCGTGTTGTGGTGCTGGAAACACTATCCCTGTATGAATGCTCAAATTGATGAATTGTGTATGTTGATGAGTCTGCAAAGTTGACTAAGAGATGCAAGCCACAGAAGAAATTGTTCATTTTTGAGCATGACTGCTGTTCTTCTTCGTTCAGCTCCGCCCAGTTGGTGATCAATTCTGGTAATATCTGTTTTCTGTACTCTTCAAGCAGGATGTTGAAAGCTGTATTAGTCTTGGCTCTGTCACTCATGGTATTATGGATGTTTGTTAGTATATGTTTGCCGATTTCGCTGGTTGAACTTGAAGTGGTGTCATCAATGTCGCTGAGTATGGTTTGAAAAGTATTAAATGTTGTAGTTGATGCCTTATTTGCCATTTCACGTAGCCCTAAAACGAATGAATTGTGGTGTTCATCGGTGATAACAAATGTGTTGTATGTGTGTCCAAATTTGCGGGTTTCATCTTGTTGTAGAGTAGTGTGTCTTTTGCTTGTTAATGTTCCAAGTTGTTGTTGACATACAGGGATTTTCGCATCAATGAAATTATCAACGGTCTGCCTTGATGGTAAGCGGTCAGGTGTTTTTCCAGCCAGGCTCAATACTTCTCCAATAACTTCTGAGATTCGGGTTGATGCAACATTGAAATTGGATAAGTTCATTACACAGTGAATGAGTGCTGGTGTAAAGCCTTTTTGTTGACATCATATAATTTGATGGTGCTGTCATCACTAACTTGGCTTCCTAGGTCTTCACATCGAGCCTCCAGGTGTTTTACTTCAATCTCCAATTTCTTTCGATCTTGCGCCAAAACAACATTGTCTTCTAATATGCGGTCATATGCCAGCTTCATGTTATTCAAAGAACGCTGTAGTCTGTTATTTGCAATTGACAATTGATGCATCCTTGCTCTTAATCCTACATTCTTCTGAGCATTTTGTTCGTACATGCGCACGCTTTTTGTTAATTTAATGACAACCTTTTGCTGTCTTCATGTTTTTTTAGTTTGCTTTGAATGCGCGTCAATTTTCTTCTCAGATAATGTTTTTCTTGGTGGAGCTGTTTTACAATTGCACTTCTTTCCTTTGGTGTTTGTGCATGTTTGCAAGCACTTGTCCTTGAATTTCTTATCTTTGTTATGTTGTTTTCCAAAGATGACATTTCACGAGCAAGATTTTCAGCAACACTTTTGTAAGTAACACTGTCACTGTGACTTTTGGTGGGTTTTACATTAGTTGTTGTTGTACTTGTTGGAATAGTAAAGATCTCCTTCATCACACTGACCTTTGTCTTCCCACGTTTGGATTTTAGGTTTTGTTTGAGCCGGTACAATTTACTTTTTAATGCTATTAAAGTGATGTTGGAGAAGGGAATGCCACTGGCTTCGGAGAAACTTGACCCCAATCGCTGTTCAAGTGCACCTCCTTTTTCGCTTTGACATTTAATAAACAATTTAATGGCATCTTCGTTTGTGAGAGCCATTCTTTACTGCAGGAAAAAAGGAGACAGGAAAGACGACACAACAAAAACAAAAAAAAAATAATAAAAAAATAATAAAAACAACAGTGTAGAGAGGATAGATAAAAAGTACAGGTGTATGTGAAGGCATGGTACTGAATGCAATGTTTTATCTACTTTATGCAATAAAATAAACAAGAATTGTTTTTCAGAGTTTTTCACCCTTGTGTGACAATTCACTAAAAGTACATATGTTCACTAATACAAATGGTCTAACATAAAATACATGAATTTTTGTCCAAATTTAATATAAATTTCAACTTGCTGTACAATATGGGGTGCCTTTGGGGCACAGTCATGTATTATATAGTGGTGTATCACACAAGGGTGAAAGACATTGTATCCAGTAATAGCCTTTGCAGGTTTGTCAAGTATCTTCAGTACTTCTGAATGCCTATGGCATAACTTACCTTTGGAAGTCTTGTAGAGGGTGGCCACAACCTTGCAAATCTTCAAAATGAAGAAAGTCTTCCAGTTCCCTAAAACAATACACATAATTGCACACCATTTTTATTCGCCATATTATTTGCAAGGGACACTTGGATAGGGTTTGGAGTGATGGATTGCTTTGGCATTGGTTTTAAAAGCTTACAAATGTTTGAATGTCATGGATTAATTTCAGTCAGGGTGCCCAACGATGTAATAATCAAACATCCCAAGTATCAAAATATAAACAGTACAAAAGCACAACAATCCAGTAACATTTTCTTAAACAAAAGTTTTTTATTTCATATTCAATTTTACTAACAATATTTATCTGTGATCAGAATCAGTTTCCACATTTGAAAAACCTGAATCGGATGCAAAATCAATGAAACCAAAATTTGAAGTTAAATAATATTTTTGAAATTTCCAAAACAAATCAGGAATAATACAAAATATTTTTCTTTGGTGGTATGACACATAAGACTCAAGGGCATGTGCTATATGAACTATGGATATTTTTTTTGTAACTTTCAATTCATTAATTACAATTATATCTATCCGATTGTCAAAGGATTGGCATAACACCTTCTCAATAATGTGGCCTACAACACCACCAAGGCTACTGTTTAGCAAAAGATGTACATAATACGCAGTTTTCTCTCTTTTGATCCTTGACAAGTAATTTCCACATCATTGAAAAGAACTTCTAGAAATGCTCTTTTGAACATGGATCCATCTCCGCTTTCTTGCATTTTAATTACTGATTTGGGCGTAAATGACATTTGAAACCCTACAACAAATAACAATTCAATAATGCCATGATCAGCAACAGCACAATTATATGTTCATGTACTGTGCCAGTATTTAGTGCTTATTAAATCAAAACAGTGGTTATAAACAACAAACATTTTGTGCTATTTGGAATGAATGTCATGCTGATGCAGGACTCATCAAAATTTCAAAAATAACTTTACTTTAAAAAATAAGTTTCATAAATGGGTTTTTATGAAGAGCTTTGACAAACAAGAGTATAGATATATTTTATTTGTGCTGAATGGATGGAAATGTTTTGTGCAGAGAATTATAAAAACTAAATGTACTAAGATCAAGTTTACATTACGTTAACATATGTTGAGATCATGACATTATAAAATTGTATTCCAAACAACAAGTACTTGGCAGTGTCATAACTCACTGATAATATTATACTTTTAGAAAAAAAATGGAAGGCACACATTTCTAATGGGAAGTTCAGAAATTACATGTACATGTGGAATGACAAGATGTTGTACTGAACCATTAACTTACCTTATACTACACTCTTTGGATTTCACAAGTACAAAAGCTGTCTGGAACTCTACCTGTATATGTTATAAAGTTTTTCAAAGCTTTAAAAAGGTGTCAGTGAATGTACAGGCTTTCAACCACTTCAAAGCTATATTGTAAATAACATTTTATACTGCACAGCCCGGGAATATCTCTTATGTTTCATTAGTCCTGTTTCATAAGTCAGGTCCATGACATATGTACCAACATCAGTGATTGGTTCATCTGGTAATTTAAGGTCCATTTGCGTTACGCTGATTGGTGGGACCTCATGCGTTAGGTCTCATTACTATGTATTATTCACTTTACAGCTCCCTGATTGGTTAATGTGTAGGTCCGGTCCTCCAGTGTTCACTGCCTCATTATGCAATGTCTCACGTGCTTCCTAGCTACCGCTGAAGTATTACGTTATTCGTGATGTTCACTGATCGGCCGAAACTTACAACGAAAATTGCCCGACAAACCTTCATACGTTAAATATCCATGTTTTTACTTATCTCTGTCCCTTTATGCATTAAGTAGACTCGGTTCAAGTCTGTGATTTGATAATGTTTGAGAGGAGTGAACGCAACGATACGTATTTTGCTTTCGTGTGAAACGCGCGCGTGAGTGGAGTGGACGCGATGAGTCGGGTGAACGCTATCCAGGGGAGCTTCACCCGGAATCCGGCAGAAAACTAACTCACTATACTGTGCAGACTCAAAGGTAGCGCATTCAATCGCTAGGAAAAACATGGCCTGGGCTACCAAATTCGAATAGTTTTGTACGAAATTGGACAGGCACAAGAGAAACTATTATAAATGATTTTATTTTTTTTTAAATTCATCGACTTGAACCAATATAGCATTACAGGCATGTTGGCTCATTGTTTTCCAATTGTTGGTTACGTACAAAGTTCACACTTTTAATTTTCATTTTGATTTGATGGGAGCATTGGCCGCATCGACAACAGTGAGGCCTGTGAATGACAAGAGGAAACAATAGAGCGTCAAGGCATTACGTAGCAAAAATACGTCACGGTTTCAGGCGTCAGAAGCTCATTTCAACCAACTACCGCAGGGAAAAGGAAAAAATAGCGTCAATGACACTGTAGCTCCCATCCTGGACTATTAAGTGTTTGTTCTCTGGTCAGATATTTGAACATGTGTGAAAGGATAAAGTGCATGAAGTGAAAATACTTAAATGAAATGTACTGGAGACAGTGAAATATGTTTAATGTAATTATTCAGAATATAAAATGGAAAAAATACAGAATTAGATATATCGAATACTGTGATACAACCATTAACTCAACAAGTCATTTACAATGACATAGTCCCCACTTGTAATAGGAGTATTAGTCTTGATGGGGCAGGAAAATGTGGTCATTAAGAAGTATCACTGGAGTGTATATGTTGAGATCTATGGGCACACAGGTCTATGTCGTTGTTCCCAATTTGAAACACATGAGGCATGTCTAAGTTATGGTTCTAAATCGGGAAAAAAGATCAGACCTCTAGCAGTATTGGCCAGCCAAGAAATACATATGCGCATTATAAATGAGGTACAAGATGTGACATCTTAAGGTCTAATATCCTATCAAAATTGGAGGGTATAGAACTTGTGGTTACTGAAATATGCATATATATGTATAATCAAGGTTTAAAGGTCATCGAGGTCACATGACATTTTGAAAAAAAATATTGCTAATTAATCCCTATATGCCAAAATATCCGATCTCTAGCTCTATTCGCTTGCCCAGAATTAGATGTGTACATAATAATGAGGTAAAGCGTGTGTTGTCATAAGGTCTCCCATACTACTAAATACAAAGGACATAGCACTTGTGGTTACTTATTATTGACATAAACATATATTTTAGGTAAAAGGTCATCGAGGTCACATGACATTTGGTCAAAAAATTTCTCTCCTATAGTTATCCCTATATACCAAAAATCAGACATCCAGCTCTATTGGCTCGCTCAGAATGAGATATGCGCATAATTATTGAGGTACAGTATGTGGCGTCATAAGGTGTCCAATCATACCAAACATGAAGGGTGTAGCACTTGTGGTTACTGAGTTATGGACAAATATGTATATTTGAGGTCAAAGGTCACCGAGGTCACGTGACAATTTTGTCAAAAAAATTGTTTTGCTAAGTTATCCCTATATACCAAAAATCAGACCTCTAGCTCTATTGGCTCGCTCAAAATTAGATATGTGCATAATTAATGAGGTACAATATGTGGCGTCATAAGCTGTCCCATCATACCATACATGAAGGGTGTAGCACTTGTGGTTACTGAGTTATGGACAAATATGTATATTTGAGGTCAAAGGTCACCGAGGTCACTTGACATTTTGTCAAAAAAATTGTATTGCTAAGTTATCCCTATATACCAAAAATCAGACATCTAGCTCTATTGGCTCGCTCAAAATTAGATATGCACATAAGTAATGAGGTACAATATGTGGCGTCATAAGGTGTCCCATCATACCATACATGAAGGGTGTAGCACTTGTGGTTACTGAGTTATGGACAAATATGTATATTTGAGGTCAAAGGTCACAGAGGTCACGTGACATTTTGTCAAAAAATTGTATTGCTAAGTTATCCCTATATACCAAAAATCAGACCTCTAGCTCTATTGGCTCGCTCAAAATTAGATATGTGCATAAGTAATGAGGTACAATATGTGGCGTCATAAGGTGTCCCATCATACCATACATGAAGGGTGTAGCACTTGTGGTTACTGAGTTATGGACAAATATGTATATTTGAGGTCAAAGGTCACGAGGTCACGTGACATTTTGTCAAAAAAATTGTTTTGCTAAGTTATCCCTATATACCAAAAATCAGACCTCTAGCTCTATTGGCTCGCTCAAAATTAGATATGCGCATAATTAATGAGGTACAATATGTGGCGTCATAAGGTGTCCCATCATACCATACATGAAGGCTGTAGCACTTGTGGTTACTGAGTTATGGACAAATATGTATATTTGAGGTCAAAGGTCACCGAAGTCACGTGACATTTTGTCAAAAAAATTGTTTTGCTAAGTCATCCCTATATACCAAAAATCAGACCTCTAGCTCTATTGGCTCGCTCAAAATTAGATATGTGCATAATTAATGAGGTACAATATGTGGCGTCATAAGCTGTCCCATCATACCATATATGAAGGGTGGTAGCACTTGTGGTTACTGAGTTATGGACAAATATGTATATTTGAGATCAAAGGTCATCAAGGTCACATGACATTTTGTCAAAATATCCGAGATATCTGCGTGAACGGATAGACTCACGGATGGACGAACAGACGGACATGACCCAATCTATAAGCTCACTGGACTTCATCCGTGGGGACTAAAAATTGTGTCACTGCATCCTTTTTGCAATATGAATACGATGAGAAACTAAATTTTTATTTTTTGTGGCCTTATACATGGGAGTCTATGGAGATCTGCCTTATACATGGGAGTCTATGGACGTGTAAACTAAAAATATGCAAATTTCACCACGGTTTGCCCAAATTTGGGAAAGGTCACTCCTATGCACTTCCATACCAAGTTTCAAATCAATCGGACTTGTGGTTTCAGAGCAGGAGATTTTTTGACCAAAAATGGGAGAAAATTACAAAAAAATTCATGAAAAATAGCAAATCCAAGATACTGACCCAAGATGCGCACAATCATTTCATGTCAGCCCAAAGTACTTACATGCTAATTTTTCATGTAATCTGCTCAGTGGTTATTGAGTTTTTTCAATTTTGACTGTTTTTACATTTTTTCACTTAATTTGCATATTTTTGGCAATGACAACTTCATTTGAACAAAATCTCATCTACAGCCCATCATCCATGTACACACCAAATATCAAGATGAAATGTACAGCGGTTTTGGAGTTTTTGATGTTGACGGACAGACATACAGACATACAGACATACAGACATACAGACACACAGACATACAGACATACATACTGCCAGTAGGTATGCTAAGCTATTATTATGCAAATGAGTTTTGGTCATGTGAGCATACTGAACAGGCAGTTTGTAGGCTGACTAACACAAAAATACTGAGACTTCTTCAAAACATGTCTTCCTGCAAGTACATGGGTCACATTTGCAAAGGACGTCAAACACTCCATTTTTCCAAATATAGCTGAAAAGTAACAACACAGCAATACAGGGCATAAATGAAAAAAATAAGACTATGTAGTGACATTTGATGGAGTATGACTAGTTTTGAGATGACCATTGCAATAATTTGTCATGTACAAGATGTATTGAGGTCAAAGGTCATTGACATCCTACAGCCAATGAGAGCTATCCATTAGTAAACGTTATATAATTCACGTTTCTTAGCTCACTTTGCCTTCCGTTAGGGCAAACTAAGGTACGCCAATACTTTTCAGGGAATAATATGTAATTTATTACAGTTTTGTCACATGAAAACACTAAATATTTACCTTGTACTGCTTAGGAGATAACTTCCAAGTTACACCACTACCATCCTCTACTTCACACCAGCACTGAAAAGTATAACTAAAAAGATGGGAACTTGATTAGAATGATACACAAGTACACAATGATTTCAAATATCAAAAACCACTGATGAAAACCGTTGGAGAAACTCAACACTAAATATTTACCTTGTACTGCTTTGGAGCCAACTTCCAAGTTATACCACTACCATCCTCTACGTCACACCAGCACTGAAAGTATAACTAAAAAGATAAGAACTTGATCAGAATGATACACAAGTACACAATGATTTCAAATATCAAAAATACCGTCAATGACGCTGTACCTTCTCTAATGTGTGGCCAGGTCAGGTAATTGGTTGTTGGCATGGCGTTATTGGTAAATAGTTGATGATGTAGGGGCATGAGGTGAGATATGGACCCAAAGAACCCAAAAGATGATTAAATACATCAATCAAAAAAAATTCTAAGCTACAGTATAAACTGCCTAAAGATAGTTCAGTGTGGAAAAAGGGTTAAATAATTCAGAAATAAGAATTAACAGTCCAAAATAGTAATGACGCACTTCCCTACTGACCTGAGTGCATGTGAAATACACAACCTGGCATCTGTAAATTAAATGTATACCAAGTGATCATTTTAAGTCACTTTTAACTGTTTTTAAGGGATATTCCAAAGAGTCCTGTGGAAATGATGAAAAACGCTTATCTGGTCTTGTGTTTGTAAAACCTCATGGCTGATAATTGTCATAGTATTCAAAAGAAATTGAAAGTGAAGAAATTACTGTTTTTAATAGGCATATTTTCCTTGAAATACATGACCGTGTAAAGAATATATGCTAAAAGTGTTTAAGAGTAAATTTCTTTTCAAAAAATAATTTAATCTGTGACCAAAGGATTTTTATTCTTTGAGTTTACAAATTCAAACATTGCAATTTGTTCAATCATCTTGTGCAGTGCAAAATTTATAAAATGACTGAAAAATATAAAAAAAAAATGGCAGAATTACAGTCTTTGTGATGTAAAATCATGGGTTGACATCACGAAAATTGTTAATTTGTTCGAAGTACTTTCTATAATTTAAAAAAGAAAAGTTCATGCAGAAACGGTAACATATATTGTCAGCAATGTAGTGTTAATTTTGACTTTACATCAAAATATGCCTTTGCTGGATACCAAATATGTAGGGCGAAATATTAAAATCAGCCGTGTTCAGCAAAATCCACACAACAGCATTGATCCTTTTCTAATTTGATTTGATTTGCTTATGTTATCCTTGTATGACAGTCAGTACAATATGGAACTTGAACACAACACAGTGAATAAGTATGCTGTAAATGAAATGGTGTGGCTGCATCCACATGCAGCAATAGGAGTGCCTTTGTCTCTCACCCCTCATTTCCAACCTGTCCCATCCCTGAAAAAATAGTTTGGTCTTATATTTATAATGTTAATAATTTCTGTATTTGTTAAAATGTGCGCATCTCAAAAACTTTTGATCATAAACATTTTCATTGTTTTTTATAGCTGACCAGTCAGTTAACCTGTTTATTTTGAATATTTGCCCATTTTTTCTCAGTATTTGACATTTCAGAATAGCTTCTTATTCAATTTGTCATTTTCTAAAAGTTAAAATGCTCCTTTGTGTGGTCAAGCTTTCCACAAGCATCAAATGTTGTACTTCATATAGGAAGGTCTGCCTCTAGAGGGCGGGCATCATGAATAGTGTTTGTTAGTTTAATAATTCCTCCACATAAACTTCTGATTGTACTGTAAACATTGAACATGGCCGACGTCCGATTTTCCTGTCTAAAACTTTCACTCATTTTCGTTCATATGACTCTGAAACTCAAGGAAACGATTGGGAAGAAAGAGTTGTCTTGAAATATTGAGGTACTCGCCGATATTTTGCAAAATTAAATGAGAAAAAATGCAAGGAAAATGCCGACAGGCTTACACAATGACCGTTTTCAGACTCAGAGGCATATGATCTACTGCAGATTATGCAACAGGCCCATATCACGTGAGGCCATGAGGGGATTATCCACGCAACTCAGTACCAAACACTAGTGCACACAGGGTGAGCAAACACAAAGTGAGTACCCCTAACGTCAGCTCAGTAGTCTGTAATAGATTGTAGTCAACTAAGAACCTTGGAGAAAGGCTTACATGTAACACTGTGGCTATGCCGCTGAGTCCCTTTTGATTTTGTCACAGCTCAAATCGTTCCCCTACACCTCAACCTGAACCATGAACACCCCCACCAGTTTATGATATGACCCATCACAATGGCATGACGTCAACGGATCTTGACAGACGGAAGTATTGACAGACGGAAGTAGTTGACACCAGCATACTGGTTTCAACTCTAATACCTTCTCTGTCTATAAATAGACACGAGAAGGTAAAAACCACTGATGAAAACCGTTGGAGAAACTCAACACTAAATATTTACCTTGTACTGCTTTGGAGCCAACTTCCAAGTTATACCACTACCATCCTCTACGTCACACCAGCACTGAAAGTATAACTAAAAAGATAAGAACTTGATCAGAATGATACACAAGTACACAATGATTTCAAATATCAAAAACCACTGATGAAAACCGTTGGAGAAACTCAACACTAAATATTTACCTTGTACTGCTTTGGAGCCAACTTCCAAGTTACACCACTACCATCCTCTACTTCACACCAGCACTGAAAGTATAACTAAAAAGATGGGAACTTGATTAGAATGATACACAAGTACACAATGATTTCAAATATCAAGTACCATTAACAATGTGTGATGGGTTAATGGCAGTTGTTGTGATTGTTAAATAAGGAAAATGTGATCACTACAGGACAAAAAAGGACATTTACAATTAAAACAGTAACAGTACTACACAGTTGCTACACTTAAATTAGTCTATACACAGAGACTTACCTTTGCAATTCAATAGATACAGTACACTGCAGAGTAGACAACAAATGTTGTATACATGTTTACACAAAACCATTTACACACTTGATGAACTTGAAAGTGAAAATAAGTAGTAAAGAAGTTGATTTAACTGTTGTTCACGGATACTTATCAAAGGTTGGTTGTTATTTATCATTTTTATATGGGTTAATGGTTGGGGTGTTTAAATTGGTGACATAGGTACACTCTGGTAAAAGTACCTGTACATTAATAGCTGCCTTCAGGAATTATTCGTAAACATCCATCCTGGTAGTCTTCCTGTAGTTCATATGTGTATATGGCAGGATCTCCATCATATTTGATGTTATACCAAGAGATGAAACCTGGGACCACATTTATAACTCTGCCATTGAAGGTAAGTCCATCTTCAAATCTGTGTTCCACAAATTTGCCAACAAGTAACGGTGTGCGTTCTGAAGACTGTTCATGCAGTGGGCCCCTGGTGCATGCTTCATTGATTAATGAAACTAAATTTTCTTTTAGTGTGTTGACAGGTAATTGAGTGTATTTCCCATGCTGATTTTTGGATGACAGATTGTAAAGAGCAGTCTGACTTGGCTGTTGTTGAAGTACAGTCTTACGAAACTGTAACTGAACTTTTAGTGCTTCCTTTTTTTCTTTGACGGTATGTATTTCCTGGAGTTTAGCATTAACTTCTTCTTCAGTCTGCCACAAACCAAAGTATGTTATTTTGTCAGTCAGGTCAGACTTCTGCTTTAGTTGCTTTCGTCTCTTCTTTTCAATCGTTTGTTGCTTTTCCCGCATTATTCTAATTCGCTCTCTTTGAATTTCAGCACAGCGACCTTTGAACTGTGATCTTAGGTTACGTCCTCCTGTTCTTGCTTCTGTTATCAATGTCTCTTTCATGTTGCGGTAGTTGGTGTAACCAAGAATCCGTTTGGTTCACTGAATACATGATGAAAGATTCATGTGCTAGTGTGGAGGCATGTGGACGATACCGTAACAGATAGTCCAACATGCCGAATACAAATTCAGGAAGTTTGTTTGTGGTTGGTACAGATGTTGTTGTGCTTTGCAGTGTGTCTGTGGGTGAATCAAACTTACCTAGCGGTAAGTGGTCTTTGATGGCTCGTGTTAGAAGTGTTTTCAGTGTTATCGATATATTCTGCGCCATTGGAAGAGCAATCTTGTCGATTTCCTCATTAGGCTGTACCAGGGATTGAAGAACATCTTGGATGGTGTAATGTTGGGGGAACGGCATGTGTTGCCGGTAAGAAAATCTGCTGCATTTGTGATGTCTCAGTGAAATAGGTGAGAAGTGATTGATAGGTGGTGTTCAGGTGCAAAATGTGATTGGTTCTTCCAGGATACGCCAAAATGGTCCAGTAACGAGTTTATCAATAAGTCCAAGAACTTTGACTCCTGCCAAGCACACAGGATCTTCTATGTACTTCAGTATGGTCTTCTGCAGAAGATTCGTTGTCCCATGTACGTCTGTTAGGAATGTGGTTATGTAGTTTTTATAGTGAAAGACCAGGGCTGACAGAAGAAAAACGACATTGAAGCGATTCCCTCGAAAACGGACTAACTTGTTCTTAATATTATTTGATTGTAGATATGTTGTGAACTCACTGTAACAGCCAGACTGTTCATCCCCTCCTCGGGAAAAGCACTTTGCAGCCATACGAACAAGCTGCACAGAGGCAGCTTCTTTCACACTTCTTGGATCAGGTGCTTGTTCATCCGTTGTTGTGGTGCTGGAAACACTATCCCTGTATGAATGCTCAAATTGATGAATTGTGTATGTTGATGAGTCTGCAAAGTTGACTAAGAGATGCAAGCCACAGAAGAAATTGTTCATTTTTGAGCATGACTGCTGTTCTTCTTCGTTCAGCTCCGCCCAGTTGGTGATCAATTCTGGTAATATCTGTTTTCTGTACTCTTCAAGCAGGATGTTGAAAGCTGTATTAGTCTTGGCTCTGTCACTCATGGTATTATGGATGTTTGTTAGTATATGTTTGCCGATTTCGCTGGTTGAACTTGAAGTGGTGTCATCAATGTCGCTGAGTATGGTTTGAAAAGTATTAAATGTTGTAGTTGATGCCTTATTTGCCATTTCACGTAGCCCTAAAACGAATGAATTGTGGTGTTCATCGGTGATAACAAATGTGTTGTATGTGTGTCCAAATTTGCGGGTTTCATCTTGTTGTAGAGTAGTGTGTCTTTTGCTTGTTAATGTTCCAAGTTGTTGTTGACATACAGGGATTTTCGCATCAATGAAATTATCAACGGTCTGCCTTGATGGTAAGCGGTCAGGTGTTTTTCCAGCCAGGCTCAATACTTCTCCAATAACTTCTG
The DNA here is from genome assembly GCF_041260155.1 of Ptychodera flava. Lineage (NCBI taxonomy): Eukaryota > Metazoa > Hemichordata > Enteropneusta > Ptychoderidae > Ptychodera > Ptychodera flava. The sequence goes on from NC_091946.1 coordinate 3,645,396, forward strand.
AGATTCGGGTTGATGCAACATTCAAATTGGATAAGTTCATTACACAGTGTATGAGTGCTGGTGTAAAGCCTTTTTTGTTGACATCATATAATTTGATGGTGCTGTCATCAGTAACTTGGCTTCCTAGGTCTTCACATCGAGCCTCCAGATGTTTTACTTCAATCTCCAATTTCTTTCGATCTTGCGCCAAAACAACATTGTCTTCTAATATGCGGTCATATGCCAGCTTCATGTTATTCAAAGAACACTGTAGTCTGTTATTTGCAATTGACAATTGATGCATCCTTGCTCTTAATCCTACACTCTTCTGAGCATTTAGTTCGTACATTCGCACACTTTTGGTTAATTTAATGACAACCTTTTTGGTGTCTTCATGTTTTTTTAGTTTGCTTTGAATGCGCGTCAATTTTCTTCTCAGATAATGTTTTTCTTGGTGGAGCTGTTTTACAAGTGCACTTCTTTCCTTTTGGTGTTTGTGCATTTTTGCAAGCACTTGTCCTTGAATTTCTTTATCTTTGTTATGTTGTTTTTCCAAAGATGACATTTCACGAGCAAGATTTTCAGCAACACTTTTGTAAGTAACACTGTCACTGTGACTTTTGGTGGGTTTTACATTAGTTGTTGTTGTACTTGTTGGAATAGTAAAGATCTCCTTCATCACACTGACCTTTGTCTTCCCACGTTTGGATTTTAGGTTTTGTTTGAGCCGGTACAATTTACTTTTTAATGCTATTAAAGTGATGTTGGAGAAGGGAATGCCACTGGCTTCGGAGAAACTTGACCCCAATCGCTGTTCAAGGGCACCTCCTTTTTCGCTTTGACATTTAATAAACAATTTAATGGCATCTTCGTTTGTGAGAGCCATTCTTTACTGCAGGAAAAAAGGAGACAGGAAAGACGACACAACAAAAACAAAAAAAAAATAATAAAAAAATAATAAAAACAACAGTGTAGAGAGGATAGATAAAAAGTACAGGTGTATGTGAAGGCATGGTACTGAATGCAATGTTTTATCTACTTTATGCAATAAAATAAACAAAATTGTTTTTCAGAGTTTTCACCCTTGTGTGACAATTCACTAAAAGTACATATGTTCACTAATACAAATGGTCTAACATAAATACATGAATTTTTGTCCAAATTTAATATAAATTTCAACTTGCTGTACAATATGGGGTGCCTTTGGGGCACAGTCATGTATTATATAGTGGTGTATCACACAAGGGTGAAAGACATTGTATCCAGTAATAGCCTTTGCAGGTTTGTCAAGTATCTTCAGTACTTCTGAATGCCTATGGCATAACTTACCTTTGGAAGTCTTGTAGAGGGTGGCCACAACCTTGCAAATCTTCAAAATGAAGACTGTCTTCCAGTTCCCTAAAACAATACACATAATTGCACTCCATTTTTATTCGCCATATTATTTGCATGGTACACTTAGATAGGGTTTGGAGTGATGGATTGCTTTTGGCATTGGTTTTAAAAGCTTACAAATGTTTGAATGTCATGGATTAATTTCAGTCAGGGTGCCCAACGATGTAATAATCAAACATCCCAAGTATCAAAATAGAAACAGTACAAAAGCACAACAATCCAGTAACATTTTCTTAAACAAAAGTTTTTTATTTCATATTCAATTTTACTAACAATATTTATCTGTGATCAGAATCAGTTTCCACATTTGAAAAACCTGAATCGGATGCAAAATCAATGAAACCAAAATTTGAAGTTAAATAATATTTTGAAATTTCCAAAACAAATCAGGAATAATACAAAATATTTTTCTTTGGTGGTATGACACATAAGACTCAAGGGCATGTGCTATATGAACTATGGATATTTTTTTTGTAACTTTCAATTCATTAATTACAATTATATCTATCCGATTGTCAAAGGATTGGCATAACACCTTCTCAATAATGTGGCCTACAACACCACCAAGGCTACTGTTTAGCAAAAGATGTACATAATAACGCAGTTTTCTCTCTTTTGATCCTTGACAAGTAATTTCCACATCATTGAAAAGAACTTCTTCTAGAAATGCTCTTTTGAACATGGATCCATCTCCGCTTTCTTGCATTTTAATTACTGATTTGGGCGTAAATGACATTTGAAACCCTACAACAAATAACAATTCAATAATGCCATGATCAGCAACAGCACAATTATATCTTCATGTACTGTGCCAGTATTTAGTGCTTATTAAATCAAAACAGTGGTAATAAACAACAAACATTTTGTGCTATTTGGAATGAATGTCATGCTGGTGCAGGACTCATCAACATTTCAAAAATAACTTTACTTTAAAAAATAAGTTTCATAAATGGGTTTTTATGAAGAGCTTTGACAAACAAGAGTATAGATATATTTTATTTGTGCTGAATGGATGGAAATGTTTTGTGCAGAGAATTATAAAAACTAAATGTACTAAGATCAAGTTTACATTACGTTAACATATGTTGAGATCATGACATTATAAAATTGTATTCCAAACAACAAGTACTTGGCAGTGTCATAACTCACTGATAATATTATACTTTTAGAAAAAAAATGGAAGGCACACATTTCTAATGGGAAGTTCAGAAATTACATGTACATGTGGAATGACAAGATGTTGTACTGAACCATTAACTTACCTTATACTACACTCTTTGGATTTCACAAGTACAAAAGCTGTCTGGAACTCTACCTGTATATGTTATAAAAGTTTTTCCAAAGCTTTAAAAATGTGTCAGTGAATGTACAGGCTTTCAACCACTTCAAAGCTATATTGTAAATAACATTTTATACTGCACAGCCCGGGAATATCTCTTATGTTTCAGTAGTCCTGTTTCATAAGTCAGGTCCATGGCATATGTACCAACATCAGTGATTGGTTCATCTGGTAATTTAAGGTCCATTTGCGTTACTCTAAATGGTGGGACCTCATGCGTTAGGTCTCATTACTATGTATTATTCACTTTACAGCTCCCTGATGGTTAATGTGTAGGTCCGGTCCTCCAGTGTTCACTGCCTCATTATGCAATGTCTCACGTGCTTCCTGGCTACCGCTGAAGTAATACGTTATTCGTGATGTTCACTGATCGGCCGAAACTTACAACGAAAATTGCCCGACAAACCTTCATACGTTAAATATCCATGTTTTTACTTATCTCTGTCCCTTTATGCATTAAGTAGACTCGGTTCAAGTCTGTGATTTGATAATGTTTGAGAGGAGTGAACGCAACGATACGTATTTTGCTTTCGTGTGAAACGCGCGCGTGAGTGGAGTGGACGCGATGAGTCGGGTGAACGCTATCCAGGGGAGCTTCACCCGGAATCCGGCAGAAACTAACTCATTATGCTGCGCAGACTCAAAAGGTAGCGCATTCAATCGCTAGGAAAAACATGGCCTGGGCTACCAAATTCCGAATAGTTTTGTACGAAATTGGACAGACACAAGAGAAACTATTATAAATGATTTTATTTTTTTTAAATTCATCGACTTGAACCAAATATAGCATTACAGGCATGTTGGCTCATTGTTTTCCAATTGTTGGTTACGTACAAAGTTCACGCTTTTAATTTTCATTTTGATTTGATGGGGGCATTGGCCGCATCGACAACAGTGAGGCCTGTGAATGACAAGAGGAAACAATAGAGCTTCAAGGCATTACGTAACAAAAATTACGTCACGGTTTCAGGCGTCAGAAGCTCATTTCAACCAACTACCGCAGGGAAAAGGACAAAATAGCGTCAATGACACTGTAGCTCCCATCCTGGACTATTAAGTGTTTGTTCTCTGGTCAGATATTTGAACATGTGTGAAAGGGATAAAGTGCATGAAGTGAAAATACTTAAATGAAATGTACTGGAGACAGTGAAATATGTTTAATGTAATTATTCAGAATATAAAATGGAAAAAATACAGAATTAGATATATCGAATACTGTGATACAACCATTAACTCAACAAGTCATTTACAATGACATAGTCCCCACTTGTAATAGGAGTATTAGTCTTGATGGGGCAGGAAAATGTGGTCATTAAGAAGTATCACTGGAGTGTATATGTTGAGATCTATGGGCACACAGGTCTATGTCGTTGTTCCCAATTTGAAACACATGAGGCATGTCTAAGTTATGGTTCTAAATCGGGAAAAAAGATCAGACCTCTAGCAGTATTGGCCAGCCAAGAAATACATATGCGCATTATAAATGAGGTACAAGATGTGACATCTTAAGGTCTAATATCCTATCAAAATTGGAGGGTATAGAACTTGTGGTTACTGAAATATGCATATATATGTATAATCAAGGTTTAAAGGTCATCGAGGTCACATGACATTTTGAAAAAAAATATTGCTAATTAATCCTATATGCCAAAATATCCGATCTCTAGCTCTATTCGCTTGCCCAGAATTAGATGTGTACATAATTAATGAGGTAAAGCGTGTGTTGTCATAAGGTCTCCCATACTACTAAATACAAAGGACATAGCACTTGTGGTTACTTATTTATTGACATAAACATATATTTTAGGTAAAAGGTCATCGAGGTCACATGACATTTGGTCAAAAAATTTCTCTCCTATAGTTATCCCTATATACCAAAAATCAGACATCCAGCTCTATTGGCTCGCTCAGAATGAGATATGCGCATAATTATTGAGGTACAGTATGTGGCGTCATAAGGTGTCCAATCATACCAAACATGAAGGGTATAGCACTTGTGGTTACTGAGTTATGGACAAATATGTATATTTGAGGTCAAAGGTCACCGAGGTCACGTGACAATTTTGTCAAAAAAATTGTTTTGCTAAGTTATCCCTATATACCAAAAATCAGACCTCTAGCTCTATTGGCTCGCTCAAAATTAGATATGTGCATAATTAATGAGGTACAATATGTGGCGTCATAAGCTGTCCCATCATACCATACATGAAGGGTGTAGCACTTGTGGTTACTGAGTTATGGACAAATATGTATATTTGAGGTCAAAGGTCACCGAGGTCACTTGACATTTTGTCAAAAAAATTGTATTGCTAAGTTATCCCTATATACCAAAAATCAGACATCCAGCTCTATTGGCTCGCTCAAAATTAGATATGCACATAAGTAATGAGGTACAATATGTGGCGTCATAAGGTGTCCCATCATACCATACATGAAGGGTGTAGCACTTGTGGTTACTGAGTTATGGACAAATATGTATATTTGAGGTCAAAGGTCACAGAGGTCACGTGACATTTTGTCAAAAAATTGTATTGCTAAGTTATCCCTATATACCAAAAATCAGACCTCTAGCTCTATTGGCTCGCTCAAAATTAGATATGTGCATAAGTAATGAGGTACAATATGTGGCGTCATAAGGTGTCCCATCATACCATACATGAAGGCCGTAGCACTTGTGGTTACTGAGTTATGGACAAATATGTATATTTGAGGTCAAAGGTCACCGAGGTCACGTGACATTTTGTCAAAAAAATTGTTTTGCTAAGTTATCCCTATATACCAAAAATCAGACCTCTCGCTCTATTGGCTCGCTCAAAATTAGATATGCGCATAATTAATGAGGTACAATATGTGGCGTCATAAGGTGTCCCATCATACCATACATGAAGGCTGTAGCACTTGTGGTTACTGAGTTATGGACAAATATGTATATTTGAGGTCAAAGGTCACCGAGGTCACGTGACAATTTTGTCAAAAAAATTGTTTTGCTAAGTTATCCCTATATACCAAAAATCAGACCTCTAGCTCTATTGGCTCGCTCAAAATTAGATATGTGCATAATTAATGAGGTACAATATGTGGCGTCATAAGCTGTCCCATCATACCATATATGAAGGGTGGTAGCACTTGTGGTTACTGAGTTATGGACAAATATGTATATTTGAGATCAAAGGTCATCAAGGTCACATGACATTTTGTCAAAATATCCGAGATATCTGCGTGAACGGATAGACTCACGGATGGACGAACAGACGGACATGACCCAATCTATAAGCTCACTGGACTTCATCCGTGGGGACTAAAAATTGTGTCACTGCATCCTTTTTGCAATATGAATACGATGAGAAACTAATTTTTATTTTTTGTGGCCTTATACATGGGAGTCTATGGAGATCTGCCTTATACATGGGAGTCTATGGACGTGTAAACTAAAAATATGCAAATTTCACCACGGTTTGCCCAAATTTGGGAAAGGTCACTCCTATGCACTTCCATACCAAGTTTCAAATCAATCGGACTTGTGGTTTCAGAGCAGGAGATTTTTTGACCAAAAATGGGAGAAAATTACAAAAAAATTCATGAAAAATAGCAAATCCAAGATACTGACCCAAGATGCGCACAATCATTTCATGTCAGCCCAAAGTACTTACATGCTAATTTTTCATGTAATCTGCTCAGTGGTTATTGAGTTTTTTCAATTTTGACTGTTTTTACATTTTTTCACTTAATTTGCATATTTTTGGCAATGACAACTTCATTTGAACAAAATCTCATCTACAGCCCATCATCCATGTACACACCAAATATCAAGATGAAATGTACAGCGGTTTTGGAGTTTTTGATGTTGACGGACAGACATACAGACATACAGACATACAGACATACAGACACACAGACATACAGACATACAGACATACATACATACAGACATTTTCCTAGCCTATAAGAATAGCTTCCATTGCCATATATACATATGGCTATGGGAGCTAAAAATTTCTCCTGGCAATATTTAATTCATGTATAACTCACAGTATCACATAAAATGCCATGAATAGTGAAGGAACTCTCTAACAAGGTCAAACCTAACTAGATATTTTGACAAACACTCGGCATGAGTACCTTTCTTATACTGGTATCGAGCTGCGACCACGTGCAGGCATCATCCAAAAGTACATGGGACATTGCATAATGAGGCAGTGAACACTGGAGGACCGGACCTACACATTAACCAATCAGGAAGCTGTAAATTGAATAATACATAATAATGAGACCTAACACATGAGGTCCCTCCAATGACTGCTCCGAAAGTGGACCTTAGAGAAGCGGATTAACCAATCAGAGCATGCAGTACATGTGTGTAGGACGTGTCATGTAGGTCATTTTGAAACAGGACTAATGGAACAGATGACTGCTACATGACTTAAACATGGTGAGCCATTCTCCTGCTTTACATACTTGCCTTACACTTTTGTTGTTAAAAAAATGTGTGCAATATACCATCCTTGTTTGTACAAAATTACCATTGCTGTATGTGATGTACATAGTGACACTGCTTCTGACATACGTAGCAAATGTTGTTAAAAAATATCAGTGAATTAACCTTTATGTCATAAACCTTTTATTAATACAGTTGATAAATGGGTGTGGCATTGAAACTGTCACTCCTACTTTATTTAAGTCACCGTTTTACAAAAGTCCGCTTCATTTAAAATTTGTAGATGAAGTTAAATAAATGTAAACTTACCAACAATCACGTCCTTATTCTTGTTATCCTCTGCAAATGTGGTATGGTTTGCTAAAAAAAAAATAAAAGGTGAAAGTCTTAGCATTGCATTGCATTCAACATCTGAAGTCCATGTCCACTTGTTGCAAACTGTTATATGCAAATGTATGAAATGTTATATGCAAATATTTAACCTCCAGCCTTGACTTTCTTCCATATATGGATGAAATTATTGTTAGGTTAATGAGGCCAAGTGCAATCGATGTTCTTTTGTTCTAACTATCATGGAGGTCCGTTGCAATACCTCGGCAAACCGTAGTTCATGCCCATTGACCTGCAAATTCGCTTTCTGAAAACTTAATGATGTATTTCAGGGGTAATAAAAAACATTACAATTCATTTACCGTCATTTCAATGAACAAATCCACGAGGAATATAAAACTGCCATTTTTGACCTGTTGACCATGCCGCCCCAAATTAGCACAAATTGTCCGCGGGAAAATAGTCTATGATACGCATATGTCACGTAGTTTCGTTTGTGAACTCCCTTCACTTGAGGAGGTGGCAATATTCAAAGATTTCAAAAGAAGAAAACCTACCCAAAACTGGTCAGTTCACTGAAAAATCGGCGCAGTTCACCAAATTTACAACAAAAACTAAAGAGTCTTGTAAGAGGAAAGTCTCAACGACGTCGTCTCATGGAGAGCGAATGCGTAACTGACACCCGATGCACAGCTGGGAAATTCAGCTTTGACCCGAAGGTTAGGGAATTGCGCCCTCTAGTGTTAGTTTAGCATAGCTACATACAGACATTTTCCTAGCCTATAAGAATAGCTTCCATTGCCATATATACATATGGCTATGGGAGCTAAAAATTTCTCCTGGCAATATTTAATTCATGTATAATTCACAGTATCACATAAAATGCCATGAATAGTGAAGGAACTCTCGAACAAGGTCAAATCTAACTAGATATTTTGACAAATACTCGGCATGAGTACCTTTCTTATACTGGGATCGAGCTGCGACCACGTGCAGGCATCATCCAAAAGTACATGGGACATTGCATAATGAGGCAGTGAACACTGGAGGACCGGACCTACACATTAACCAATCAGGAAGCTGTAAATTGAATAATACATAATAATGAGACCTAACACATGAGGTCCCTCCAATGACTGCTCCGAAAGTGGACCTTAGAGAAGCGGATTAACCAATCAGAGCATGCAGTACATGTGTGTAGGACGTGTCATGTAGGTCATTTTGAAACAGGACTAATGGAACAGATGACTGCTACATGACTTAAACATGGTGAGCCATTCTCCTGCTTTACATACTTGCCTTACACTTTTGTTGTTAAAAAAATGTGTGCAATATACCATCCTTGTTTGTACAAAATTACCATTGCTGTATGTGATGTACATAGTGACACTGCTTCTGACATACGTAGCAAATGTTGTTAAAAAGTATCGGTGAATTAACCTTTATGTCATAAACCTTTTATTAATACAGTTGATAAATGGGTGTGGCATTGAAACTGTCACTCCTACTTTATTTAAGTCACCGTTTTACAAAAGTCCGCTTCATTTAAAATTTGTAGATGAAGTTAAATAAATGTAAACTTACCAACAATCACGTCCTTATTCTTGTTATCCTCTGCAAATGTGGTATGGTTTGCTAAAAAAAAACACAAGGTGAAAGTCATAGCATTGCATTGCATTCAACATCTGAAGTCCATGTCCACTTGTTGCAAACTGTTATATGCAAATGTATGAAATGTTATATGCAAATATTTAACCTCCAGCCTTGACTTTCTTCCATATATGGATGAAATTATTGTTAGGTTAATGAGGCCAAGTGCAATCGATGTTCTTTTGTTCTAACTATCATGGAGGTCCGTTGCAATACCTCGGCAAACCGTAGTTCATGCCCATTGACCTGCAAATTCGCTTTCTGAAAACTTAATGATGTATTTCAGGGGTAATAAAAAACATTACAATTCATTTACCGTCATTTCAATGAACAAATCCACGAGGAATATAAAACTGCCATTTTTGACCTGTTGACCATGCCGCCCCAAATTAGCACAAATTGTCCGCGGGAAAATAGTCTATGATACGCATATGTCAGGTAGTTTCGTTTGTGAACTCCCTTCACTTGAGGAGGTGGCAATATTCAAAGATTTCAAAAGAAGAAAACCTACCCAAAACTGGTCAGTTCACTGAAAAATCGGCGCAGTTCACCAAATTTACAACAAAAACTAAAGAGTCTTGTAAGAGGAAAGTCTCAACGACGTCGTCTCATGGAGAGCGAATGCGTAACTGACACCCGATGCACAGCTGGGAAATTCAGCTTTGACCCGAAGGTTAGGGAATTGCGCCCTCTAGTGTTAGTTTAGCATAGCTACTGCGGAGTCATCTTTGACAATTTTCCTGCATGTGCCGCATTCGTACGTTTGGTCTGCTGTTTCTTTGTCAGCTTTTGCAGATCCTCTTCTTGTAGTACTCCTGGCTTTGACAGCGGCGGCCATCTTGGAAATACGTCGACGTCACGTACCGCACGGTCCAAAAACTTCACAAGTCGATTTACAGTTCAGGAAACAAGAACAAACGCTAAGTCCTTCTCAAAAATAGCGTTGGTTGATTAACAACGATGGATGGGTACAATTTGGTGGACAAAACTTACTTTTCAAGTACAAAAATTTCCAATAACACAAGAGCTCAAAAACGCCACTGTTACCTCTGTTACGCACCATCCTCCGGACGTCATTTTTGCGTCACAGCGCCGTGAAGGGGTTCGGATTTTTCAACCACCAAAACAATATTAAAAGTGTCAATATACATAAATGACATAGCTTTTAGTTCTGCTTTTTTCCACACAATTTCTGTATCATTCGCTCTTCTGTATCGTCTGATCTCTCATTCACCTCGCTGGCATGCGTTTCACCTACCGACGTCACTCCGCCGATCCAGTCCGCGGAGCATTCGATGTCACAGTTCCAGAGAGACGGACGTACCTTAGCGCCGGTCGAAAGGCATGTAGCATCCACACCACTGAAGTTGCTTTAGTTAGAGGTCAATGTAAGTCAGAAATTACAAAACAGCAATGTCCGGAAAGTACACGGAAAATTGTTCAAACGGAATCTTGCAACGAGCAGCGGCAGTAACTTGAAAAGTCGAGGTGGTTTTTCATACTCATTGTAATGTGGGTATTCTCACATAAACATGTGGATCTCGCACAGTCTCGCTCACCAGAGGGCGCATGAAGTTGGCCACGATGTGGGAGTACGTTCTTTCACGACCACATTTGCTGTATCTTTGCAGCCTGGGCTCCCGGGCCTGGGCTTCACTTTTTCAACTTTAAGTATTACGTATTGCTCGACTAGTTTCCTAAAACTTGTCGCATGAATCTTTCCTGCAATTTTCAGCCGAAACAAACTATCACAGGAATCTCAGTACTCAGTCAACCCCACAGGCACCCGTGGGGTTGGTAGTCTGCTAGATCGATCGATTTCCTGCTCGATCTGTCCGCTACTGCAACATATTCAAGCTTAGAAGTATTTAGATTGAAGTGGTGGTTGCAGTGGTGGGCAGATCGAGCACGGGATCGATAGATCAAGTATAAAATCGATCGATTTTAGCAGACTACCCAACACGTGGCCGCCTTTACGCGTAGCCTGACCAAATGGCGGGGGGGGGGGTTTCAACTATGTCTTGGTGCAATCATGCATTTAAAATTTCGAAGGTAAGCAATACATTTGCAGCCGATTTACATTATAATATCCATTTACGCAAATGGAATTACATAATGATATCGCATGTTTTGAATGTAGCTGTAGAAAAATGTCATCATTAGAGTAATAAAAGAGAAAACAAATAGAAAAATGTATGGTGCTTTCTCGAAATTAAAACTTATAAGTAATGAGTTGATTTTATTGGGTTTTTTAAAAAAGTGAAACACTGTAAATGCAATTCTGCCGACGGCTCCCCCATCAAGTGACGTAATCTTATGACTCTTGGATCATCATACAGCAGATGCAAATTAAATACATGAACACCCACCCACCAATTCAAGAAGCACCTAAACTTAATGTAAAACTTACATTTCCACAATATTTGGACCAAATTTGGTTAAACTTGAAGAAAATCTGGTAATTTATTGCATTCATGAAAACCTGAAATACGAGTAATTACGATTTCACGGATTGCGTAAAAGTGGACCAGTCAGTGTAATTTTCAAAGCTGTCAACAATTTTCACAGAATTCATTTCACACTGGTTGCCGTTGTTTTGCTCAATTGCAAGGGCTTTTCTTTTGAGGCCAATCAAATCAAAGTTCACGACAGTAATTTCCACTTATCTATAGTATTATCTAAACCCTGGCTCGGAAGGTAGAAGTAATTATTCCATATCAGCAAACATCGAAATTGTAATTTGAAATTTTGTTTGGGAAGAATGATAAAGTCGTGTAATTCGCGTTCGGTCTCCGATCCAATACACTAAACTAAGGCCAAAGTAATTAAATTATCTGTTTCGCATCCGCATGCGCGCGTGTTTTTGAAGTTTGCCATGGAAAAGTACTGTGTTTTGAATTGTCATGACTTTACTAGTCCAGTAAGCTTTCTTATCTTTTGTTAGAAATGTTGTAGAATGTGCCGGGAAAATTACTGTTTCTGTGTGTTTTATGACTACTTACCTTTTCTACAGTTTGAGGACGCAATACAGTTAAATTAACCTCTATGACGTCATTCATGATTGTTGCAAAGTATTAGTATTTGGATGATGCGCCCAAGGACGTCTTTAGTATTTCAGCTGTTATGGCGCGCATTGTCACAGTTACTGTCAAGTGACAAAACGGTCGACTTATCTTGAGTGGATGGGATAAGCTTATAATGTGCCCTCCGCTGGTTCAGAATTTTTTGCGTCAATATTCAGAGTCCCACCGTCCAACATTTGTAGGTGCGCTATCTTGGAACACGTCCTGAGTAACTGTACACTCAGGAACACAATAATCTGAGTATGCTTCGTGACCAGCTGTTTCGCCTCCAGTAAAGGATGCGACTCGGGGACAGATATTCAGACTCTAAACTTTTACAGTGCTTTTCTGATATACCACTCGTGGGAGTATCATTTTAAAGCTCTTAGTGCAAGTAAACTTTTCACCGTCTTAGTTTTTCAAAAATCGAAAATTTTATTTTTCCTTATAGAATTTACACAGGGTTAGCGGCCTTGGGTAATTTTTTCTCTGCTGCCAAAATATGAAAAGTGACCCCTAATTTTTATTCCTGATTTAAAAGAGAATGGTTGAAATATTCCTCGAGGAAAGTCTGAGCAAAAGTTTAAGTCTTTCATTTTTGAGGCGCAAACTACCTTAAACATCTTATTTGCAAATATTTGAATATGTTTCGGTAGCTGTGGGTCCATAGCTGTGGTGTTTTCGGACGGGATTTCTGCCTTTTACGGGCTGGTTTTGACTTAACGTTTTTGAACCCGCGGGCGGGGTTCTAAATACGCAGGTGGTAGCGGGGTTAAAAACGCAAAAGTCAAAACCAGCCCGTAAAAGGCAGAAATCCCGTCCGAAACACTAAGTTTCGGGTGCTGTTGCTGCATTAGTAGAAACCTACTTCGAAAATACAGCAACATTTCTGTATGCCCGTAGCGAGCTGGAATACTGAGCTTATGTTGAAGGTAGAATATTGGACGTTGTGTCCGCAATCACAACGAAATCCACACGTATACATCAATGGCAACATTATGTGCATCGATACCTTTCCCAAACCGACTTAAAGCCAAATTTTGTACAGTTTTCAGCCTGACCTCCTACAGACATGCTATACCTACCTCGCGGCTTAACATAACACCTACATATGAAGGCTGACAGTTTTGCAATACTCAGCTTGGGACGACTTTCAACGACTTTCAGGAAATACGATGTGAAACCATGGATTCATGGATTAGACATTCGCAGCATCTGAATCCGTAAGCTTTTCAAACATCGAATTGACTGAAAGTTAAAATCTTTGAGCCGTAAGAATTTTCCCTGCGCAATTGTGTACGGTGTATATTCGTAATGGTTTGACGTTTATAGCTTTATTGAATTTTTCTATCTTGGCGGTGAAAAACACAACAAAATGATTAAAAATTGATGAAGTTTTTAATGATTGCAAATGATGCATTTTGAATTGCAGACAGTGACTCATGCACGGCTTGTATAATAAAAAGTGTAATACATTACATTTATTGAACATAACTCCCAGACGAATATTGCTTGCAATAACCTATGCTTTCTGGGAACAGTTTTCCTTAATAAGACACACAGTTGATAGAGGGACTGTGTAAGACACCTTTCCGACACTGCACCGCAGTATGAGTTTGCCAAGAATGGTGGAGATAGCAGCCGGCTCCGTGGCTCTCGGACCGAAAAGAGCGCCCTCTAGCGACGGATCTTTCAGTCTATGTGCCCAATAGTGGTAGTACTTTACCTGCATTATCTCTATAACCCTTTAGTATTTCAAAGAAAACAGTAGATATCCATATCTGTTAATTACCCTCCATAATCCCTTCATTAGTTCTTTTACCTCACAGCTCGTATGATCTGATAAAGAGTTATTTAGTCAGGGCGATAAGCCCTCGCTTGAAGGTAGGCCAAGAACGCGCCTCGCAGACAGATATTTGAGCTTTCAAATTTATCAATTCTATTATGATCTACCTCTTGACCACTTATTGGGATTCATTTTTAAGGTTTTGGCGTAATAAAGATTTTACCGTGTTAGTTTTTCAATTATCGAAAATCGAACATTTTATTTCCCCCTAGGAGTTAACACAGGGACGTCGGCCATTTATGATATCAAATATCGGGAAATCTTAGGTAATTTGTCTTTCTTGGCTAGTATCACATTTTGCGAGGTGAACCTCGATTTTTATTCTTGATCTGGTAAAGGAATGGTCGAAAGTTTATTGAAAAGAAAATCTTTCACTTTCGGTCCATACTACCTTAATTAAGGGGATAAGGGAAAAATACTGTACAGAGATAGTAGAGTAATAGGCACAGACACGACACAGGTTAGACTTTTCTAAATATAATAAACAAGAGTTTAATACAGACAACTCCAAGGGTAATATTGCTTGCAATACCCTATGGTTAAACCATGTCTATGCAATACTTGTCATATCTTTCGCCACATTCCGTTCCTTCACTTCGGTGAGATCGGAATTCATTGGTCATTTCCAGCAAATGAATTGCTGGAATATGACAGTCCCTCAAGACTCACTCATCTCAAATGACTGGCTGTAGCTTTACCATTAATTGTAATTGAGAAAGCCTGCATACCCAGTAGAGCACGCTCCGAAGTAGACTGGACAAAGACCGTCGTCTGCAAAGTTTTGGGTGATCAAAACTGCACGAATTTCATTCGAAAGGTAATTGGCAAGACGATTAAGAACGAGGAACATTTTGCGGTCATGAATTCTTTCAAGAGTTGCGACCGTTGCCCTCTCGATTTTCAAGTCTTTGAAAGGAATTGGTCTCTTCTCTGTTACACGGCGTGAGACATGATAAATAATGAATGATCCACATCTTTCTTGCAGACGAGATAAGTCAAACCAAGATAAATGAACTTCGTATAAACCAGCATGCTTAGGCCAACAAAATAAGAAGTTTGTTTCTCATCCTCGCGGCGTCAATTCAGACCCGCCGCGTCCTTTTTTCTGCTCATGTGGCAACGCAAAAATACGCGACGATAGTGCATAACACAGTGCTGTATAAAACAGAACTGTAAACGAAATAACTGACACTAGCATTCCATTCTGAACTGTACAAATATGTCACTGTTATATTAAGCTGTCAAAACTGTGCATTGTTGCACCGCAGAACTGTTGCTATACAAAAATACTAAAGCAACACTGCTGTGCATTTATCTCTGCGTGCATTCCTATGTTGTTTTCGTGGTTTTTGCGCGTTCTTGTTGGTTGAAGAATAAAAAAAATGAGAAGGAAAAAAACCGCGTAACCGCATCATTTTTGCAATATGTCTGGGATGAGAAACAAACTTTTTTCTTGGCCTTATATACGCCCGCACAGTGCGCTTGCGCATTAAGCGATCGACGTCATATGATCAGTTTGAAGACAAAGGCTCAATGAAACGACCTCCCAATACATATTCAGCGCGAATTATTCTATGTATTAGTGTTTGTCCCGCCAATACTTTTGTACAGATGCGAAATTTAGGGTCATCAAAATCTTAAACAGAGAAATAATTTTTTACAAAACAATTCTGATTAATACTTGAACTTGAAATTGTATGTTGCATGGAGAATTAGCTAAATAAGTATTGATAGATTTATTGATACTCTTGATAAGCTAAAGGAGAGTAAAGTATCTTGCACTGTGTTTAGACTTTTCAAGTCCATGCATGATAAAAACTTCAAGTCACACTGGATTGTAAAAATCAAACGCTTTTGACAACTGTAGTTTCTCAAATATTACGTATGACTACAAAGATGTAAACATTACTTGGTTGAAACGATTTAGAGCTGAGTAGCACAGCATGCAAACTTGACTGAGTGAAGTTCAAAATTATAATTTGGGTAAAAACCATCATTTTTACTGACAGAATTAGTTTCATCAAATTCAGTTGTGAATACCATATGCGCCCTATTTCCAGCCGTGGAGGCGGGGTTCAAAACGTAAAAGTCAAAACCAGCTCGTAGAAGGCAGGAATCCCGTCCAAAAACACCACAGCTATGGACCCGGTACCCACGGCTACATTTCATGCAGCTATAGCCTACATGAGTTTTTACATGAAAGTCGTCTGGCTACAAATTGTCTATCAAATCTGTGTGTAAATGTACTAAAGAAAGTCCGCTGCTTGCTCTATGGAGTTAAAGCAAACTCTGTGACATTATAAACCGTGCACCTTTCGGTGATAAGTCATTGGTAACTCAGTGTATTTGATGTTATTAAACCAAAACTGCACATGTCGTCGATATCAACAAAAATGCGCTTAACGTTTAAAACGATAATATACATGATAGTCTTTCTCCGAAACGTTCTAAATTGCTCACCAATAACAAAACACGGTGGAGATTTGTTTAACTTTGATCTGATTAGGAGGATCTCTGTTTTGGCGTCATTGCGTTGTAGTTGTTAGATGTCTGATGTACAGAGTCGATTGAACCATTGAGGTACCTATCTCAATGATTGAATTCAATGCAGATAAGGAAAAGACATGTAAAGCTTATTTTCGTCTGCATATTGATGAAAGTGAAGGCAATGTTGCGTTTTTGTGAAAGAAATTACCAGCTATTATAGAAAGCATGCAAGAAATGTATTGCTTACTTTTATGAATGTCTGTAAGGCATTTGACAGTGTGAACCATTGGATACTTTTTAAAAGTTGATATGGAATGTAGGGTTCCTGTCTATTTTATAAGATTTTATCCCCAAAGCTATTTAATGTTTACATCGATTACTTTTAGTACTCTTTTGTCCAATTAGAAATTAGGTTTTTAATATTAGAGGTATTATCATAAATATGTAAATGTACACAGATGTATATGCCTCATGTGTCAAGGGGACGCAGAAACTAATTTATATGTGTACTTGCTATGGCGAGATTGTAAAGACCAGTAAATTATCGTATGTGCGTAATGTAATGCATTCTAAGATTCATTGCGTTTGTCCAATATGTCTGAGTAGCGAACTTGCTAAATGCATGACGAAACGAAACGAAAAGAAGGATACACGCCCTATGATTGGCCAGACGCTGCAATGTTCGTTCTTTTCGTATGCAATCCTTTGTTCTGATTGGCTGAACGAAAACGACGAAAGAATTTTCGTTCCTTTCGTTCACATTCTTTTTCTTGATTGGGTCAACTAAAGTGACGAAATATTTGCATAACCCATTTTACTGATGTCTGGAAAGAACGAGCTATTGCCGTTCCTCAAAATGTTGGCGCCTCGCTCTTATTATATATTCACCATGTAATAACTCCCGTCTTTGAAATACAAGGAATAACAGTGAACGCAGATTGAACAGAGTTCATTCACCGTGACCTCCATTCATAACTCGTGTCATGAAAGTACAGTGGACCCTCGCTAAGTCGCGCCTCAATAATAAAATTCGCGGTTTCGGCTAAGTCGCGGTTTACGTTATGGCTCCATTGTTTTCTTTGCATATTTTACGAACTTCAACGTGTTGCATGTGTAAAAGCATGAAAGTGGTCTCACAAATCCGCACGTCAATCATACAAATTGTCACCATATCTAAACCATAATATGGTGTCGCGCCCCCTTTCAAGCATTGTGTAATTCGTGTAGCGCGTCAAACCACAGGCGACCCAAGTACTATTACTGAGTTTTCACACTGGTTTTCTCTATCTTTTTCTCTTCTTTCTTCATGCTCTGAATGATCGGAATAAATAAAAAAATGGTTTATATAACCTAACCTAACCTAACCTAACCTAACCTGTGACTCTTTATTTATTTTACACTCCATTACAAGGACGTATATCTCTCATACACACATGCTGTAATTAATTAGTCAACACAACTAATTATGCTAATCCGTGGACTTATCAGAGGTTGGTCAACATCGGAAAGATAGTGATGTTAATGACCATTCCTATCTTTCGCGATGTTGACTAACCGTAAAATCCCTGATAAGTCCACGGATTAGCATAATTAGTTGTGTTGACTAATTAATTACAGCATGTGTGTATGAGAGATATACGTCCTTGTAATGGAATGTAAATAAGTAAAGAGTCACATACTTCGTTCATACAGGCAAAAATTGAAACGTTTCAGCGACTTTATTTGTGATTTGTAAACACAGGGGATTAATAGTTTGGGTCCGCTCGTGTCCATACTCACAAAATTAAGCCATTGTTTTGATATTTAAGACGTCTTAATGCGCCCCCTCGAGTTCAAAAGGTGTGTATGGCCAAGCATACTGTGTATAAATTCACAAACTCACAAACCTCGCTTCAAACAAATTACGGTATCAAAAAACCACCAACGGAAGACTCAATAGAAATGCTTTCACTAATTCTAAAACACAACAGTTTTGAATTTAACAAGCGATACTTCCGTCAAACCCGCGGCTGCAGCATGGGATCGAATGCGTCGCCGGAAATCGCCGACATTGCTTTTCATGAACTTGAAAAGAAAATAATCGTAAACAACAACAACAACATTCACTTCTGGAAAAGATTCAGAGATGATGTCTTTGCAATCTTTCTGGGAACACAAACCGAACTCACTAATTTCATTCAAAAAATCAACACAATGCACCCAACGTTTAAGTTTTCATACGAAAACTCAACACAAGAAATTACATTCCTAGATGTAGTAGTTTCAAAGGTGCAAGATACCACAAAGAAAATACCCTCGACATCAAAACACATACTAAACCAACAGACACATTCCAATTTCTACATAGAGAATCGTGTCACCCGACAGCAACATTCAATGGCTTTATCAAAGGTGAAATCCTTCGATACGCTCGCACTTGTAACAACAATGACGACTTCACTAAAAAAGTCGCTCTCTTTAGAAATAAACTACTCGACAGAGAATACACAAACAACGAAATTACGAATATAACAGACAAAATAAACCACAGTATTCGTAATACACTAACAAACCGTACAATTACACGTAAAGAAACATCAAACAAACTCATCTTCAGTACAACATACAGCCCTACGTAAAAACAAAAGATCTTAAAGCAATTCTTTTGAAACATTGGGCCGAACTGGAGAAGGACTCAACTCTAAGGAATCTATTTCCAGAATCACCAATCATTGCCTACAAGAGAAACAAAAACCTAAAAGACACACTAGTCAAAACAAAATTCACAGAAGTGGAGAAACAAAAAACAAACAAACCAGACCACCAAATGCACTCACAACGAGACCCAAACATTGATATTCTTGCCTCGCTATTCGATGAGTAAGATCACTAAAACACATTAAAATAATTTTTCACAAACCAAACAAAGGAAAGAATCTACATTGCGACTGATGAGAAACCACACTCGGGTTTCGAAACGCTAGCGTCAAAGGGCCACTCTATCAACTTTGTAACACCATAGGTCCGGCTGCGTCTCGCCATAAGCTTTCCCCACACAAACAAAACATTACCGTACACACTAATCCAACCTCCCCTTCAAATATCCGAGGCGAAACAAACATTTTTTATTAACACAAACAATCGGATAAGAATGTAGGAACACATTTTTGAAACGAACCAAACACAAACTCGACACAAAAACATTTTGGATAGTTAGGTGGGGAGCCTCTTTCACACTTTATACATTCGAAATTAGCAAGCTTATCTCGTCGTCGGACGAGTTATTACCACGAGATGTAGTACTGTGTTCGGCAGCCATTGCGAAAGTGAATATGTATGTTGGCTGTTGTTTGTTTTATGTTACAAATACCTGTCGCGTGAGGGCGTTTGAAACGCCTCTGAAGCGTCTCAGTCTGTCCATACAGCGATTTGCGGATAGAGTTAATCCCTACAACGGCTCAGGTCGGGCGACTGAACCGTCTCAAATCTGAAACGCTTCAGAACCACTTCGGAGTGTCCATACATGACTTTTTGTGCCAGTATTGGCCCAGAACCGTTTCAGAGACGTTTCAATGGCCTGTGTATGAACGGCATAACGGGTTAGGTTAGGTTAGGTTAGGTTATATAGACCATTTATTTTATTTATTCCGATCATTCAGAGCATGAAGAAAGAAGAGAAAATGATAGAGAAAACAGTGTGAAAAACTCAGAACTAATTGGGTCGCCTGTGGTCAAACGAAGTGTCAACGTGTTTCGGTTAGTCTCAGTGGTCTCATGAACCCGTGGTCAGTTTTATTCCTTGTATTTCAAAGACGGCGGAATTACATCATGGTGAATATATAATGAGAGCGAGGCGCCAGCATTTTGAATAACAACAGCTCGTCCTTCCATGCAGACAAAATGAATATGCAAATCTTTCGTCACTTTCGTTCAGCCAATTAAGAAAAAGAATGTGAACGAAAGGAGCGAAAACGCTTTCGTCGTTTCGTTCACCCAATCAGAACAAAGGATTGCATACGAAAAGAACGAACGTTGCAGCGTCTAGCCAATCACAGGGCGTGTATCGTTCCTTTCGTTTCGTTTCGTCCATGCATTTAGCAAGTTCGCTATTCGGACAATGAATACGATAACAAATACGTAGATATTTAGCGTATATTACGCACTGTAGAAATGTTACGGTAGCATGCAAAGTCTATGGTAGAAATGTGACTGCGGTAAAAAGTAACAAACAAAAAATGAAATAGTTGAAAACGGCAATGAAGTCGGGTAGGGAAATTGAACAATGCAATGTATTGAACGGTGGATATTGTAAATTCCTATAAGGAACCAGAAATGAACTTACAAGTTTGTGGAACACGTCTGTTCGTGTAACAATGGCGGCGCATAAGATGGCTTCGCTCGCATAGAGAGAGAAAATTAGGCTTTCCCTAAGTTTACAAGCGTGGCTGGGTACATCGTGTACCTTTGCGAGGTGGGTGTGCTCGAAAACGAAGGTCAATGCAAAATTTGGATTCAAAATCGGCTGTTTTGGCGGAGAAACTGCCCGCCGTATTTCTGAGGAGCACCAGCGGTTTTTCCTATATCAGTCTGCGAGGCCGTTTAACGCCGATAACACACAGCCCTGTCACCGCACCGGCGCCGGCATGCGTTGGCTGCACGTTAAAGCAGCTCAACTTTCCAAGATCAAACGGTCAGTATCTCGTGAAAACAGCGACATTGCAATGAAAATTGTTTTAGTCTGTGCTTTTAATCAAATGAAAATGCATGTGGCCTCGGTTTTCAATTTCAACGGCCACGGTCCGATGTTTCCTCTCGTCTGATCATCGTCGTAAACCATGCGCCTCTTTACGGCAACAACTCAGCGCTACCCGTCAAGCGATTGATTTTTGCGTAGGTCAGCGAAGCGAAAATTATTGCTCTGGCTCACGAGAATGTCGTCTGATATACATTTCCGTGCGTTGTCGCCCCCGTATGTATCTGTTGCGTTTTTACCGTACATGTAGGCATTTGTAATCTGTGGACTGCCTTGCTTTTAGTTGTATATGGTGTTTACTGCTAGCAGCCCTAACTATGTACGTGCTTGAATATTAAAATCCAAAGCACTCTTTCATTCTGCACCTATCTTTGTCACACATTCTCTTGTTTCTTCCGCTGCTCTGGTCTCTGGAACTTCGCTTTTGCTTGCAAATGCTTTCTAGTTTATTTTAGTTTTGCGCACATGTGCTTGTATGAGTTGAGGGGATTGGAAAGAGTTATACAGTATGCCCAGTGATATGTTTTATTTAATAAAATGTAGTTACGGGGATTGGACTAGATTAGTTGCTAGACAGCTATTTTCAACTCCTTTTCCTCATTAATTGTATACTTACACTGTACTGTACTGGATTTTGTAATCACCTACATTATATATATATTTATTGGAATAACGAATTCAATCCAATTCAATAATAAATTTATATTGACCTTTTACTTTATTCAGACTAATACACATGTTGCCAAATATAGTAGAGGCCAAATAACTTTTGAGAATTTCAATAGTAATAGTACAGAAAAATAAATTACGTTTTCATTTTGTCGATCCAATGCTACAAGTAGGTAAATTTCTATTAGTGACGTTGGTTCACCGAAAGGATGTTTTATTGCTATAGTATTATGCACGTGATTATTCAGACTGGACAAATCGTGGTGAATTTACAAAATCGCGTTCTTCTGTAAGTTTGCTATTTTCAATAATCACTGTGCAGCCTAACTACGGAACAGCTCAGTTATTATGGCCGGGGTGGACCGGCAAATTCTTCTTGTGCATCAGTCAAAGTGAAGCCCCAACCACTGCCCCCTCAATTGATGAACCCCTTTTAAGATGACGAAAATTTCAAAGATGACGAAACTTTCCCCCCCCCCCCCCCCCCCCCCCCCCCCCCCCCCCCCCCCCCCATCGACTTGAGTAAGTGTTGATCCAATTTTGCATGATAACACTGGCCATTACCGGTATGTACAATATAACATCAGTGGAAAAGATATTTTTTCCAAGATCCTGCTCTTCTTCCGAACTTGTGTACACTATATGCTGTCTCAGAAAGTTCAAAAAGCTCTTCATCATTTGTGCTGCTGCCGATGTCATAGATTACAACATCATCATCTTCTTTCTCGGCAAAAAGCTCTGAGTCTGATATGTCACTGTCACTGTCATTTTCTGTATTTTGAACAGTTTCCGAATAATTTATGATCTTTCTCCGAGTTTCCATGTTTTTCTGTTCTCTCCTGAGTACATCACAGGAAACTGCTTTGATTTTGTCTCTTTTGTTCCCTTTGGTTGACAGATTCTGATGAATTAAGTATTTGTTTAAACTGGCCCCCCAGTCGCTTGGCTTTTCTCGTCTTTCGTCTGTGCGACAGCCTACTTCTAATGTGACAGTCCGCTGTTCTGTTTCGATATACAGACTTGGAGCAAGTCTAGTATTTGTTCATTTTTTGTACATATAATGTACATACCGTGTACTTCTCAACAAACATTGAACCAAAACCTACATGGCCATTTCCGTGATCCCTTCTTGGACCACATATCCTGGTATTTCTGTTGATGTACGTCTTCCAGGTTGATTGAAAACTCTGTAACATTCAGCTACATTTTCACCGGGCCTCACTTCCAAGGAAAATTGTGCACTTTCACCTAGATGCATTTTCAGAGGAAAATGTTGCATTTAGAATTTCCTCATATCACCAAAAATGCCAGGATATAAGGTCACGAAGGGGTCAAAGCCAATTTACAATGTACAGGCCTAGGTACCCTCCGCTCCTGTAATAAGGAGGCGCAAAGTGAGCTATGGTAAAAGTGCTGGATCAAGGACATGCTCCTTAGTGGAATACTCTGGCCACAATACCTTATTAATCCTACCTGAAGGCTGAGGATACTTTACTTCATAGTATATTTTATATTTTTTTTATAAGAGTTATAATACAAAAAGGTATATATATATATATATATATATATATATATATATATATATATATATATATATATATATATATATATATATATATATATATATATATATATATATTATATAATATATATATATATAAAAATACATATATATTTATTCATTTCTTCCTTATTGCTAATTGACATAAAAACAAAGCCATTAAAACTTTTCATTTATATTCCAGCCTTTGCGTTTATTTATTCAGATAAGTTTTGTACATCTCTTTCCCGAAAACTTGTCAGATATCAACATTAGTGCTATGCAACAGCACAAGGAGAATATTAAAATGTATGCCAGGTTTCAGTTTAACGTATAACTTGCACTTAATCATTGCTTAATCTCAGCCAAAGGCTGATAGGAATTGTTCATTGCCCTCAGCGAACTCAATTTACAAGAAGACAAGCCTGTATAGAGTTGCCAAGGCAAGATGTTGATGCGACAGATAATACACATACTTTTGTTCAGACTTACGGCGAAATTACTTCAGAGAATGAAATCATGCAGAGCATCATTTTTGTTTCCCAGAATATCCAGAATATTTTTGAACACTAAAACTGCTTTTTGACGAAATTAATACTTATGAAAATCAGTGACCCCCGCCCTCTGTACTGTTTGAAAATACATGATTCCCCTTTGCAGTATTCAAATTTAAGGTGACCCCTGGTTTTTGCCCACCCACCCCTGACCGTAATAACTGAAATCTTCGTAACAGAGTGTAAACTGAGAGGGGGCCACCAATGTTTCCTAGCTGTGTCAAAAAGGTTATCTCCGAAAATATGACACAACTTTCTAATAATAGTTTCCGAGTCTGAAGACGATATTTCGCCGAATAAATACGTGATATCGAGAAAATAATTGGCAGCTTAACTTTGATGAGCCACCGTGAAAAGGGACTTGTCTTTTCGGAAAATCTCAGAAACTGTTTTGTAGCCAGCCAGTGATCAGAAGTGAATTTCAGCCGGCGTCAATAACAAACGATTTCCCATTTCCATCTTACATATTTTACACACATTTGAACCAAATCCACTACACTATCTCTAAAATCATTCAGTGAATAAACTGCTCTTAAGTTTGTTGATTACACAGTAAAATTTATTATCCTAGCTTTCAGATTATACTATACCTTCAAGTTGGTACAATTACACAATTTGTCAGCAACATTCACTTCTTGGAAAGTCATCGTTAATCTGGTCAGACACGTTATCTTCTAGTCAATGGTTGAATAAGAATAATAAGACCAGTTTTATAGTAAATCTTTCATTGTAGTAAACTATTTCATTGCAAATTCTGAAATTAGTAATGCTTTAACTGCTTAAAAGCAGTCTGATTGAGCTGATACACTATCGAAAAAATACAATTACTGTTAAACGTGTATAACAGTTTCATTTTTCACTCAAACAGTAGAATGACCTACCTAGCAATACTAGTGAAATATTATCAATGCGTGAAAATCATAATACTTTGAGAAAATAAGTAAATTACCAGACACTAGAGAAGTATATAGGGTAAATTTAAAACTGTCCATGTCATCAGTTTTACGTAGTAAAGAGTAAACTCCTAAATAAATACGTGTGAACACTTTCTTCTTCGGAAACATAAAGGACTTTGTTAATCCGTTTGACAAACTCTGTGGCAACTTTCAGTTTGCTCAGAGTGTCAAAGGTCGCGCGTCATGAGAGTATGCGTCATCGGAGACCTTCAATCGAGATACGAAAGACAGTGGTAGCGAAGTATAGTAGCCCTCAATAAGCCTTTCACTGCGTAAACAGTAACCTGTTGTTGTAGTTCCGTATTTCCACAATAGTTCTTTCTTTATCATATTTAGGTCAGAGATCGAACGCCAATACACCGTCACACGTATAGCAGTAAACCAAACGTCGACATTTCCATGTCCTGGCTTACTTTTCCTCGTTGCGAGGAGAACTAAATTATCAGTTTAATCACAAGGTGAGTGGTGTGACTGTAAGGGTGACCCTTTTATTTTTTTTGTTTCTCATCTCCAGAGGAATACTCGGGCAGGGCGGGCGGTCGAAATAAAAAAAAACAAGTACCAAAAAAACCCAACTGTATTTGTTTCAGTTCAATGTTCTGGCCATTCAGTCTCTACAATGTGTATTTGTTTCAGTTCAATGTTCTGTCCATTCATTGTCACTGCAATTGCTTGTCTTTCAGTTCAGTGTTCTGTACTCTCTGACCTTTCAATCTGAGTCGCTGCAATCTCACAATTTGATGATGGTGGTGCTGTTGCTAGGATGATCGCCTCAGAGGCGGCGCAAATAAAAAAGTTTTTTTTATTTTCATGTCGGAGCTGAAATTTACGGTCGGCCGGGAGATGAGAAGCACAAAAATACATAAAATGTCGCCCTAAGATCATGGTGGGAAGGAGGTCTGATTGAAAGTGGATTTTCAACAACGTTCAGAACATAAGATCCATTGTGTGTATGTATCCATAACTTTTTGAGCGAGCACGTTTGCGAAAGTATGAAGAAAGACGAATACGTAATTGCTAGAGACCCATACTAAGGACACAAACTTACTCTTTTGAACTAAAAAAGCAACAGAAAGACGAAAACAAGACATGGTGCATTGTGGATTTTGAGAATGCAAGGACATAAAGTCAGTCATTGTGGGTATTAGCAGAACATGTCTTGCGAAACACTGCTTGCTGACGTAGGTCGGCAGTTTACACAGTGGCAGGCTTTTGTGTACATTGTACTTGCATATCATTGATGGTCCATCACCTTTACTTTCATGACCCAAAGGTGGGTAGGTAGGTGTGTGGGAGAGGGGAGTAGGCCTACTAGTACGCAACTCTTTCTGACCCACATTTTAAAATAATATCACTGTGACTTCCAGATGATAGTTCTTTAAATTTTTCTACGTGCATTTTTGTGGTACTCTTCAAAGTATGACTGTTACAGCTACAGCATTCCAATATTTTTTCTGTTAAAAGTTCATCACAAGGTTCTAACATGTTCCTGTAGCATATAAAACAAATTTAATACAAATCATTGCCCTTCTTATTATGTCCTGCTTAATAATAGGCAGAATTTGAGATTAGGTTTGACAGTAATTTGCGACATAAAACTGTGGGGTATGGGGTAAGTTTTGGTCCTATTTCATGAAAACTATAGAAGATATTGCATATTGCAATATATCATTTCAAAGAACAATAAATTTTCCTTCTAATGATACCCCACAAGTTAGACCATGTTATAGAGTAAGCTCAATAGATGACTTACAAGAAGACAAATTTGACAAAAATGCATGTGGGCCGCAAAATCGTGATTTTCAGGTACACTTCAAAACATGACAGTAACTGCTATCGAGTCCCTATATTTTTATGTTAAAATCCCATTTCGTATTCTAGGGATCCCAAGGCTTCTGTAAAATACAGGTTTGTTATCCTGTGGGGGAGCACATCTAGATGTCCCCTCAGACCAATGGCCTAATAGATTGTTAGTAATGGCTGCTGTATCATCAATACAAGGAGGCATCGAAAGTTTTCCAAATACGTCTTATCAAAATTTTTTATAGAAGAATATTTAAAAATTATATTTATAAAATAGACAGTCATCAACAGTTTATATTACTATAAGGAGAAAATGACAATAGGACTACATGGGCGTGTTTTAAATTCTTATTTTTATAGCTGTGCATTAATAGTTCATTGCATACGAATAAAATGCTCATTCACAATGAACCAGTATAGCAAAACTGGTAAGTATAGTGACTAGAGACAATACTGCATGGTAAATACCAAATTTTGACATTTACTTTCTTCTTCAGCACATTGCAATAAGTAAATAACATCCATAAATCCATTTGATTTGCTTCATTGGAAGGAAACCATATACATCATATTTTCTTCCGGTTAAAAATACTGAATTACCAGAAGAAATCGGTTTAAAGTCATCCAATTCTATGACGTCATATTTGTTTGCTAAAAACTTATGCATTTTAGAATGACCAGTATCTAAGCTTTCTAAAACTATAAGGTATATGGCATTTCAAGCCAGTTTACTTCATCAGGGAAGGAATGTTGTACCCCTACCCCAGCTTTTGCGCACCCCATACCGATACACGCAATTCAAAATTGACTCCAGAGAAGTAGTGTATTGTTAAATATCCAATGTTAACACTTATTTTCTTGTTTAATATGTAGGAATAAATAATGTAAACACAAAAAGCTGTCAAAATTTTGCTTCATAAAAAGTAAATCACAATTGTTACATGGTATTTCGGGTAAAAAAATTCAAAATTGGCAAAAAATTTCATTTTAAAGTCGTCTTATTCAATGTACACAAATTTATTTTGCTTAAGTTGGTATTTCTCATAAAAAAGCAGTATCTGAGCTTTCCAAAAATGTAAGGTTTGTGTTATTTCATGCTAGTTTACTCAATGTAGGGGAGGATATACAGTATGTAGTACCCCCTACCCCTACCCATTTTCCGCCATTTTTCACGGCCCAGATAGGTAGTGCATCCCAAAATATCCTATGTTAA